>NW_009719811.1:56310-95168 GCF_000703405.1 Apaloderma vittatum
ACCTGCTGCAGTTTGTCCGTACCGGGGACACAAAGCACCAAGTGCAGTATTCTTGGTGTGATCCCACAAGCTCTGAGGGAGCACTGCTGGCTCCTGGGGAACTTGCTGTTTGCCAAGGCCCCAGTTGCAGCCTGGACGTACCTTGATGGTGTACACCAAAAGTAACACAGCAATGCAGTGAGATTGGTTTGAGGTTGGACATGGAAGAAAACCACAAAACCTCATGTGAGAACAGCAAAATATTCTGAGTAAACTCTCTAAAGATCTAAAACAAATTAGAACAACATTTTCCCGGAATGATAAAGGAATAAATGAGCCTCCTTGGGAAGGTTGGAGGTCTTAGATGATCAGATGACGCTAGTTTGAGTCCTGTGATTTCACAGAAGTCTGAACAGGAAAACCACCTCCCCCACCCATTTTCTTTCTAAATATTAGTAACTCTTTAAGCTAACATTGTGTGAAAGAATCATGTTCATATGAATGAACATAGCCCTGCATGCCATAAACTGTAAAAATGGAAACAGAGGAAAATATACGAGCTTGTGTCACCATTTCTCTTCTGAATTCCGTTTCATTCTGTGTTATCTTAAATTCATGAAGTATTAAAGTTCAGTTATCACGCATGACTTGTTTAGAGGTACCATTTTATATTTCTTACAGTTTATTTTATTATTTGCATATTTTCTTTGATTATTGTTACATTGTTTTTACATACTTGTCGAGGGTTAGGGCTGGGCTGGCCACTGAGTGCTGGGAGATGCTCTCTAACTCCCTCTCCCCAAAATGGGAAGGAAAAAGGAATGAGGCAGAGACACTTATCGATTGGAAAAGAAAACTACACAGCTTTAATAAAATAATAACAAAAGAAACCCTATATATATATATATATAAAATCAATATCGAACCCAACTAACCCCCCCACCCCAAAAGCAATTGCCACTGATGCTGCAGAGCAGACAGCACTGGGGAAGCCCCAGACTCAGCAGCAAAGGGGAACCAGACACAGAAGTTTGATTTTGGGGAACTCAGGATTGGGAGGAGAAAATCGGACAGAGTCCTCCTTGGATGCCAGCCATTGAAGAAGAAGGCTTAAGCCCTGTAATCCTTATACAGAATATGACGTATCTGGAAGGAAATACTCTTGTTGGTTACCTCTCCTGTCTGTTACCAGACGTGCAACCTTTTACTTCCCAGCACCCCTGGTGTGACACACAAGAGCCAGCAGTGACCTTGGTCACTACAGGAGCAAGTATCAGCAAAAGCCTGTCTGCACCCCAGTCCCTGGCAGTAACTGTAAACATCAGGCCTTATCACTGCCAGGAGCAGGCACTGGCTGCACAAACAGGCTGTTAACTTCAGAGAGGGCAGCCTCTTAGAAGAGATTCAGCTGAAAAGTAAAATCACTGAACAGAATTGGATCTGGTTTAGCTCAAACCCCGATAGTGTTCTTTGATTATGGTATATAGTGTCAACATGTCACTGACAGCTGAAAGAAGAAACAGCTGATGCCGCTCACAGTCCTAGAAATTACCACTTGTAGTTCTTTGCTGTTTCTCTTCACGATCTGCCTTTTAAAGTTTTATTTCAGAATCAAATTGTTTATATAGTCATCTTATTAAATCTTCTTTGAGTTAATAACCTGTAATGCAGTGAGCATGATTTAAATTGTACACATAATTATAATAAAGAGTACAAGTATTATGGTGATCAAATAAAATTAAATTATATACTGAGCTTCTACCTGACTGTGTAATTACTGTATTTTTAAATTTTGATTACAAAACAATAAATAAACTTTATTAGAAATTTTTATTAGCAATTAGGAGTAATCCTTTTTGTCATTTGTGTCCATTTAAGTGATAGACTTTAGATTATTAGCACCAGTATTTGTATCAAAAATAGAAATTATGTATGCTGTATAGGAGTGATGCTTCAACATGATGTTTGTCTCTGAGGAAGCAGAATTCTTTCCTGGAAAGACTTCTCTTCCCCTCATAGCTCCAGCCAAAGCCCAAATGAAATCTGTCCCATGCACAAGTGTGTGTTAGTTGTAGTGAGGCCCAGACTCGTTACTGCTTTCATTGCTTTATGAACATATGTGCATTAATGATTGTGTTTAGGTAAGCATTAGATAGTGATAGCAAAATAATACATATGGAACTTACTAATAAAAAATGTATTTAGCACCTCATTCCTTCCTCTGCTCCCAAAGTAAACATTTTGACTTAATACATGATTCGATTTTTTTCAAAGTCTTGAGAATCCTTTAGTGTGAAGAAACGTTGACAGACATTGCTTCTGTTTTATGTGTATTCTCAGAAACACTTTAGTATAAATGTGTCTGAAAACCTTCCTGTTTGCCATTTACATGTTTAAAAGGGACAAATAAATTAATACAATATATAATTTCAGCTTTTAGGGATTTAATAAACTTCTGTACTTAAGAACTTAAAAGCTGAAGGTGTAACTACACTATATGAATACCTGTCTTTGCATGAATATTTCTGCTGAATATATATACTATATATTTAGGTTTGTTTAATATTGTATATGCATTTACCTGAGTGTTTTGTTGATGATAAAAGAAAAGTGAATAATTCACATCCAATATTAATATAGAATCTTATTAAAATACTAAACCAAACAAGTAGGAAATAAGTTCAAGATGCATTTTGTATTTGTGCATCTATTCATTCAGAAGTTAAGCATATTACTTATTTTATTAGGATAAAATGTGGAATTAAGGCAGCTATTGTGATGTGAGATTAATCTGATTCAAACCAGAGAATAGCTGGAGTAAAGCAAAATGAAAAAGAAAAAAAAAAGTGCAGTGCTGCTCCTCTTTTGCAACTAGTGTCTACAGCCGAGTATAAATGAGAGGCTGCTGGGGCTGTAAATATGCTTTTTCTCTCTGACATGTTTCCTTCTGGTTGCTTGGTTACGAGCCCTTTGCCGTGTGGACATGTAAGATATTACCTTATTCTTCTGTCTTCACACTTTGAGCTTTAATGAGAAGATATGTGATCAAAGTTCATGATTTTATTTCTCTCTATCTGGCTATTAAGGGTTAAATGGCTTATTGCACTAAAAGATTTAATAGTAATTATGCCTAATTTATTGACTTATATGGCATCGGTCTTTCAGGGTTTTGGTTTGTTTTTTAAATATAAAAAAAATAGAGAAAACCTTTAGAGAATGAGGGCTTTTCCTATTAGCACTTCCAGCATTTCAGCATTTTAATGGTTCATAAAAATAATAAAATAATATGGGGGATGGTGAAAGTGTAAAATTAGAAGAAAGTCTTAAAATGGTCATTTGTTTTCCCCACACTTGGACAGTCATAAGAGAATTCCATTTTTTCTGATTTTTTTTTTTTGTCTCAATATTACAATTTCAGGATAGTTAGTTGCTTTTCTATTTGTAGATTTCTCCTGAATTAGATCCCCCTCTTGCATCTTGTTTAATCGAGTTGCTTCCTTTTTTGCAGAGTTTTCACTGAGAAAGGTATAGGCTGTTAGATTTTACCAGTTTGACATGTCTATACTTAAAAATGTTTTCTTTCCCTTTTAACATGTGTGCTAATTTTTGTTTAGACCTAAAATTAGAACCAACAAATAATTTCCTTCCTCGATGTTTTTATATTGCTCCCTTCCCTGCCTTTTTTTTTCTTTTGGTGTCTTTGTTCTGGATGTGGTTAAACAGATGAAAGAAATTGATACTGTCATACAAAACATGAATGGTTTATTCATGTTTCTTATTTCTGTGCTTGTTTGAAAAGGTATTTTCACATTCAGGTGAATCCATACAAGATGACTAGAAACTGCATTCCTTCCCACGTTAGGAATTTTTGTTAGTGGGATGGGGCATACCCATGTGGTGCACATCTATGTTGGCCAAATTTCACATGTGCTAGAGCCTTCAAAAGCTACAGGCTCGAGGGCTGGGCGGGGAGGAATCTTAATGAAGTTCAACAAGGGCAAGTGTAGAGTTTTGCACCTGGGAAAGAACAACCGCAAGGACCAGTATAGGTTGGGGACTGACCTGCTGGAGAGCAACGTAGGGGAAAGGGACCTGGGGGTTCTGGTGGGCAGCAGGATGCCCATGAGCCAGCAGTATGCCCTCGTGGCCAAGAAGGTCAATGGCATCCTGGGGTGTATGAGAAGGGAGGTGGCTAGTAGGTTGAGAGAGGTTCTCTTTCCCCTCTAATCTGCCCTGATGAGGCCACATCTGGAATATTGTGTCCAGTTCTGGGCCCCTCAGTTCAAGAAGGACAGGGAACTGCTGGAGAGAGTCCAGTGCAGAGCCACAAAGATGATGAAGGGAGTGGAACATCTCCCTTATGAGGAAAGGCTGAAGGAGCTGGGTCTCTTTAGCTTGGAGAAGAGGAGGCTGAGGGGTGACCTTATTAATGTTTATGAATATGTAAAGAGTGAATTCCAGTATGACAGTTGAAGATATGTTCCTAGAATGTTTATAACTTGAGAAGTCCAGGGTTTTTAAATCAGTCTTCAATGTGCTAAACTGTGCTTTCTTAAAATATCTTAATATTGTAGCCAGTTTATAATTTCATGGATATTAACTGACACACATTACAAATGTGCGATTTTACAGCAATTTTTGCAATGAGTACGGCTTGGGGTATGAGATGTTGGAAGAGTAATGCCACAGAGATATTTCCTGAGATAGATGTTTACTAATGAAAAATATATTCAGATAAGATTGCATATTCAACTCTTTGAGTTAAAAAAAAAAAAAAGCTGAAGTATATTTTGGTATAAAGGGAAAAGTAGTAGATCTTAATATTCCAACCTATTTTTTACAAGTCTTTGAGTATTAGTTCATCTCATATAAAAGTGTATAGAAATCTGTAAATGTTTTATCTGTATTATATGGCCAAATTATATATATGAACATGGGCAGATGTAAAAAATATTTGAAAGTTGAACTGTACTTCACTTTACTTAGTTATGTAATTATTTTTTTTTTGCAAACTATAAACTTTAAGAGCTCCTTTATTTCATAGTTATCTTCTTTTGGAAGTCTTAATGCAGGTATGTTTAGGATGCTGCTTTCAAAAATTAATCCTATCTTGAGACTTTGAAAAAATAGATAATTTACTGTTCTTTTCCAATTTTCATTTTCAAAGGTGTGCTCCCCATCATCTTTCGTTCCGTAAATACTTAGAAATACTGAATTAATGGTAGTAGAAAAGTGAATGCAGAGAAAACAACTTTTCAGACTCTCAAAATATCTTCATAAAAGGTATACTGCTAAATCTGCCAGATGCCTTAAGGTGTATAATGCAGTAAAAAATTCGCATCTGTAAAGTGCTTGAAAAATGTATGCAAAAGGTCACTAATCATCTTAAGAAAACCAGAATATGATAAATTTCTGTTAAGTGCCTTTTCTTCTGCTTTCCTTAGTTTCTCTTATCTCTTTCTCTTTTTTTTTTTTTTTTGAAAAAAATAGTTTCTTCAGCAAGTTAATTTGAATTTTTCTTAGCCTAAAGCTTATGCTGTTACTCTTCTTTTTTAGCCTAGGACTATGAAAAAGAATCCCTATTTAGGGCTTACAGAGAGGAAGACGCTTTATCACAAGTATGAAGCAACACTTGCACAGTGGACAAACTTTATTTTCTTGGGTTTTCTACTTAACTTTTGTGGAAAATAGTACACATGCAAGAACCTAAAGCATTGCAGAGTGCACAAATAGATTACATTTAAGATACTTCGTTGCCATGTAACAGAAGAATTTACCTTTTTTCCTTAAAGTGGATCAGGAAAGTTCAGAAATTCTCTAAAAGAAAATGAAATAATGCTTGAAGTCCCTTCTAGATTCTTTCTGTGATAAAGAAATGTAGGATGGTTTTTGGAGAAAAGGAGAGATAGTTTCTGCAAAAGTGAATAAATACTAATCACATTGTGAATTCCTACTGCATCATATTAAAACTTTAAATTGAATAATGAATACTCTTCCAATTACTTGTATTATTAGCTCTTTGACATTTTTAGATTTAGACAATAACTTCAGAAAAATAACGTTAGGTAATCAGTGCAGGTTAAGTCTGACTCTGGCTCCTTCTACTTCCCCTCCCCCATTTTTTAGGTGTCTGCTTTAATGTTAGCATTAAAAATTCTAATGCAGATAAATGTATATGATAAAGTTTTAAATGCTTCTTTGTTAGCATAGTTAATTATTTTATAAAGAGACTTCTTTTCCTTTCTGGAAGATTATGTGTATAATAGATGAACTGTGCCTGTAATCTGATAACTTCTTTAGGAACTACCAGCATCATTCTGGTTTTTGGACTATAGCAATTAACTGCCTTAATAACGAGAGAAAAAGAAAAATTCTTACACTGAACTATGCAGTTATCTATCCTTTACTTTTTAAATTAAATTCACTTATCTCTCTGTTTCAGTAAATCCAGTTTAAAGTCTTTACATTCTGAAGATAGCCCCAGTAGTAAAACTCCAAAAATTATTTAATTCACAAAGTAGATGTCTTGTATGTCACGCTAACTAAACTGTGTACAAACACACATGGAATGTGTCTACTTACTGTTTCTTAAGAAGCTGTCCGTAATGTCAAATAGTGTGGATGGTTTTATGACATGGATGAAAATGAAGGGCACAGAAAGAAATCTGTCATAAAATGAAGACAGGTGACTGTCCAGTGGAAGAAAGTAACTTGCAGTAAAATGAAACAGTATTAAATGAAGTGTACTGAAAATTGGGAGGGGTATATAATACTAATATTTGTTAGGTTATTCAGCCCCTTCCTACTGCTTGATGGTACGTTGGAGTTATTTGTCTTTTTGTGAACTGCACTGAGAGTCTCTGGCTTATTTAAGTTCTTGTACAAATTAGGTAGTAACAGTTGGGGGATATCTCGTCTTGTATATAGGGTCATAAGAAATCTGGAGGTGAAACCTTCACTTTAAAGTTTTACTCCTCCCATCTCTCTGGGCTCTCTGCACTAGCGGGTTCCAGTGTTGTTACCAGCTTCTGATGGTTTCTCTGGTAGTCTAGAGTTCCCAAACCACGACGTGTGTTTGTATGCATATCAAATGACCTGGAAACTGCTTCAAGATGATGTTTAAAACTTGCACATTATCTAATTTGCATGTTTTTCTACGGGAGATTTGAAGCAGTTGGGGTAGTCTGTGCCCCAAGCCCAGTTCTGGGCAGACCTGAAGCGAGGGTGCTGCTTGTCATCCCTTGCCTGGGATCATGGGCTACTGAAAAATGGTGCCCAAAAGGCTGCAGAACTTTTAAACATGAATAATCTTACATTGTTCTTTTTGTGTCCGTTTCCACCTTTGAGCAGTTTGCTACTAAAAAGTTTTACAAAAAACTGCAAATATTTCCTCTTGTGTCACTTTCAGTAGCTGTTAGGGAATGGGAATGCATTTTCATTAATGGAGCTGGAGGCAGGTATTGATTTGGAGCATTGTGGCTATCTATACGTGTATTGACATCTGCTGTTCTTTAGTTGCTGTTGTTTATTCAATTCCAAACAAAATCACTGCTTATGACTAATCCTATCCCAATATACTATTGGTATCATATTAAATTTTGAGGGGAATTTATCCCAGAAAGTAGTGCAGACTCTCTAAATGAACTAAGTTAAGCCTATATAAGAGCAATAAGATAAAAAAAAAAAGCCACAACAAACCTCAGAAACAGCACCTTGAGGTTAATTAAGTTTTTATTTAGAGTTCCTCACTTGGCAATTCTTAGAGGTCTCACAATGCTGTCTCCAGTGGTTTTTCAGCAGTGAAAGGCAGAAAGTTGCATTAAAAAAATGCCAGCTCTGCAGAATGAAGAGCAGTTGGCCTGAAGGCAGAAGAGAGGCTGAACCAAATATAAAGGGTTCTTTCTTTCCTCCAGTTCCTCAGTTTAGATTCCGTGTTGTCATCTGTGTTCAGGTAAACAGTTGACTGAAACTTTGATCTTGATGAAATTGGAGAAATGGGAATTTCACCTTGTAGTTCTGGTATTCATTTTTAATGCTAGTTTTATCTTGAGGTTTTTGAACATATTTGCATGGGTGATCATGCTTGTGAGTGACAGTGTCCTGAAGATGCACATACAAGGAGCCTTGTCTATGCTACTCTGTTATTTTTAAAATGTTTCCTGGTGAGTCTAAGTTTGTATTACCCACTCTTCATATTTGGTGCATGTCTAGCCAAGAATCAGTGAAATTCCCCTGATACAGATTTAGTTTTCTAAGATGCCTTATATATCAGAGGCTCCTTTTAAAGTCTGGAGTAGAGATTTAAAACTAAATGCTTGCTTCTGCAGCCCTTAATTTCAATGTCAATGATGGTAACAGCGGAAATAATTAGTGCCATTTCCTCTGTCCCCTTTACAAGCTTAAGAAAAATCCATGTCACTAATTTGTTTATATAATACATTTTGCAAACTAATTTACTAGATGCAGTAGTACAAACAATCCTTTAACTAGCATTATAGATTAAAGGAGGGATTCTGCCACCTTTATTCGTATTAAGTTATGCCCTATTTTGCAAACAGTTCTTTTGGTTTTAATAGGACCACTGCAAGAGTAGGATTCCACTGAAGTAGAACCTGTTTGTTTCCTTTGGGATTTAGTTGTACATTGTACCATTTTATGCTCTCTCATATAAGTAGCTGTGTATAATTAATGGAAGTGTGAGTTTCTTAGGAAATATAATCATCTCATTTTCCCGAGATTGCCATTCAGCTTGCTTCTGTCCTGTCTTTCTTGCCAACAGATACTTTGTTTCTTCATTTACATGTAGAGGAATAGAATATGTGTGTTAAAAAACCTTGACAGTAAAAGAATCTGAAAGAGGTAAAGAAAGCAGCCAGGTATGAACTGTAAAATCAGTGAAGGCAATAATAGCACATTTTCTAGCCCTTCTCCCCATATTTTATTCATTGTTTTGGAATAACTTCTATAACAGCAAGATTCACGGGAAGATAAATTCATTTCCTGAAGACCGTATAAGCCAGATATTCAGAAATGTAAGTTAAAGTTGCTGCCAAACCCAGGAAGTAACCAGGAAACATAATGTGTAACAATTAAATTAAAAAGTAAATGGGCACTAAGGTGTCAGAAAAAATCAGTTGCTTTTCTGTGATTTAAATGAAAATTTTAATGAAGGTTATAGCCTTCTGTCTGTCATATCTTAATTATTTCATTCTGGAAAGTCATTAACATGAATCAGAGTAAGCAGGAGACTGCGTAGTCAGCCCAAGATTTAAAAGTGACATTTTTTTAATAATGTCATGAGATATTACCCTAATAACAAAAAGGGTCTTTTCTGACAGCTTTTCTTAAAACCAGGTTTTCCAGTGAGCAAGAGACCCAATAAATTTATTTTCTTTGTAGTTTGCTTCTACATGCTCTTTTCTCTGTTCCTTGCTTTTTTGTCAGGGCAGTTCATGTCCATGCCCTTACTGGTTTAGACTTGCAGATTTCCTGATTACCGTGCTGGTTTTTTTCTTGAATGAATAAGAGGATTAATTTTAATTGTTATTCTTTCAATAAAGACATTTGAGGGCTCTTTTTTACCCAACAAACATTGGTCACAAAACTTAGACCTTCTGGGGGCCAGTTAGCTCAGTCGGTTAGAGCGTGGTGCTGATAACACCAAGGTCGCAGGTTTGGTCTCCATGTGTTGCCTGATCTAGTTGAGAGGTGTCCCTGCCCATGACAGGGAGGTTGGATTAAATGATTTCTAAGGTCCCTTCCAGCCCAGGCCATTCTATGATTCTATGGTATGTTCAGAAGCTTCACCTGCTGTTATATTTAATTGCTCTTTGCCAAATATATCAAAAGTTACAGGTAGGTAGACAAATGGTTTGTTTTTGTTTTTTTTTAAATGACAAATCTCATAAGTGATGTTTTCTTAAGAATTATTATTGGTTTAAGTAACTAAATATGTCCCTAAAATTGTCTAACTCACTGTATGTTCTGTTATGCATTTGGTGGTTTTTTTTATTGTTACATTTTTGTGTGGTCGTTAAACACATTGCATGTGCATTTTAAATATGGTATTAGTTGTATTCCTTTGAAATAACTTCTTTTTGAAAGACCAATATCCTCTGAAAACAAGTCTTTGTATAAATTGGTTATTGCTTTCTGAAAGCAATGTAAATTGTTTTAGTTACTTACACTATTCCAAAAGGGTGTAAGGAAGAAAACGTTCACAAGTATTTTAGGAAAAGTAGAGAATATGGCCCTAATCATATCATTAGTACAACAAGCTACTGCAGCCATGGATGTGTAATTAGTTACATGAAAATACACTTTCATTTTATCGGAGACTAGGAGAAAATACTCTCCTCTTCTTTCACATCTCACTTCAGTCCTGTAATAATTTCAACTCTTGTGTTTGTTTATAAATTCCAAGTTTCGTTCTTTCCTATGAAGATAAACTTAAGAGAATGTCAGTCATATTTATGGGCATGTATTTTCCATGCCCATTAGCTAATGTTATCCTAGAAATAATACTCAGCCTTGTGAGCCTGAGAGAAATTAACCAATTTATTGTAATTTCTCTGCAAAGATTTGATATTGAGATGGCCACATTATATGAGGCAGCAGCAAACCATAGTCTTGTTCTGTCCAAATGCAGGACTAACATCATCAAATCATTTTAAAATATATTTTGTAGTTGTTTTTCTTTTCATTGCTTAGATGACTACTGGTACAGGGATATAGAATGCTGGTGGCTAATAAGGGCAGTATGACATGCAAATAAAAGCTTGTAAACAGCATAATCCTGATTTTTTTTTAATATATAACAATCTTCTTGTCATATTCAATTATAATTTGCTGGTTATCTGTCCTTCCATGTTAGCCATTATATCACTTATGAAAACAGAAGCACTTAGGTACCTTCACTAATTGCTGTCCCTTTTTTTGATAGAATTGCTGTTGAGCTCCATCTCTGAGTAGCAGTGCAGGAAAGTTCAAGGCTGAGGGCTCTTCAATTAGCCTACAGAAAACATTTGCCTCTATATACTAAAAATTCCAAGGGCTTGTTTTGGTTACATTTTTTTTGTTTGTTAGGCATAGAATTTTCTATTATTCTTGTACCTGCGTTCATAGATATTGACAAATGAACACACATGTATATTCCTACTGTAAGTTTCGTATCTTTGTGGGACCAGGCTAACACCTATGTCAGTGCAGAGGGAAATACAAAATTACTCCTGTGGATGAAAATGAAGAGTTATTCCAGGGAGAGGCCAGTCTTGACAATCTGTGTTTGAGAATGCAATTAGAAGAACAAGGAGTGGCAAGGGAATTTCTCTACAGTAACACGAATTCCTTTGGTGAGTGAGATGTGCTCTCGAGGATTTTTAAAGAGAGAGGAATCTAAAAAGCTGAAATCAAAGGTTTATTTAGAAGTGGACAGCACATCTTTCACTTTTTCTTTTTTCTTCAGTGATGAAACAGGATTATTTGTGATCTCTGTCCTTCGCTGGGGAAAATGAGCTTTACATACTTGTGTTGTGTTTTTTGACAAATTTAACATCAGATTCTTCACCTCCAGCCTTAATCCAGGGCTGTGTAGCTGGTTATGACGGATTCCCTTGGTGCCAGTCTCTCGAGAGGTTTTGTTTTGGATGGGAGTCAGTGGCCACTTGTTTAGTTAATGGAATATAATGTTTTTGAAGTCCTGTCTATAGTCAATGAGGCAACTGGACCTTTAGACATGGAACAAGCTAGAAACAGGATATGATTCCTTATAACTTTCTGAAAACTGTACAAACTATCTGAAAACTCTACATGTATATGCACATCTCGTGTGTTCTGAGGAGTTACTGGCAGTGCGTAGAATGAAACCCACAAAATAGTAAAAATTCAGGGTGAAAGTTAATTTTAAGGGAGAGTCTTGTCACAGTTACAGAAAGACTGCTGTCATTAGCAGGTATTTTATAGAGCTTCTGGTATTTTAAGAGTTGGCAGGCCTTTTAAAATAGACTTTATTAAATAGGATTTATAAGTATTAGGGCAAGACTACTATGTGACAGCACAAGCACTTTACAGTACTTTCAGTTATAAATAGTTTTATCCATGCACTGCTATGTAACTTCTGCAGCACCATAGCTGATATTATGCAATTTAATTTACCTACAAAAGAACATAATATTTTAATAAGACCTTTGATTTTTATGTGTCTTCATTTTAGAAAAAGTATCTGTGCCAGCCTACACACAGGTGCTTAGAGCTGTTTAATAATTGCTTATTCCCATGAGGCTCCTTGACTCTGAAATAAGAACCACCATGGTTAACCCTCATTAAAACAAATAGATTAATTTCTTACTAAA
Organism: Apaloderma vittatum; assembly: GCF_000703405.1. Lineage (NCBI taxonomy): Eukaryota > Metazoa > Chordata > Aves > Trogoniformes > Trogonidae > Apaloderma > Apaloderma vittatum. The sequence goes on from NW_009719811.1 coordinate 68,640, forward strand.
ATGAAAGACTGCTCTTTAATCATTCAGCTTCATGCTATTTAGAAAAATGTTCAATTATTAAAGGGCTACTGTAATTTAATGGACTAGAAGGACTCTGCAATTCATTAAATTATATTAAATGCCATGCTTTTTCTTGATACACAAATTATTCACCTTTTTTCTCAAGCTATCTAAGTTTTCATCTTAGTATTGGATATCTATTTCAATCTTAAGGTTGACTGTAAACTTTGAAAATTAAAGTATTTTCTCTGTAAAGTACCAGTGAAAATAACGGTGAGTACTTGTACGAGTCTGTGTTGTAACCTCACAAGCAACGTATCTTGTGAAGTAGAAGTACGGTCTACTTCTGTATTTATACAGCGCAGGGAACGTGTGAGCTGTAGGCATCTCAATAAAGCAAGAAGATCCAGGGGCGGGAGTTGAGGTGGTTACAGCCGTGCGTGTGGTTGCCCAGGGCCAGGCTGCAGGCGGTGCAGGTGGGAGCCAGTGGGATGGGGTGACCCGTGTTCAGGGCCAGGGTTGCTGTTGCTTCACTGTCAGTCATTGTCAGCCAACTGCTTCATCTGAATTTGGACTTTAAAGGATGCTGGATCTAATCAGTTGTTTATTTTAATCTGAGGATTAAATCAGAGGAATACCAGAGAAATGAAGAATAATTAAGAGGAAACAAAGCCAAGTTAAGTGAATGTTTGGTGTTGCGTTTTGTTTATATGATTTCAATTTATCAGATAAACTCTTTTTTTCATTCTGTGGACACGGTTCATATGACCACACTAATTCTTACTGCAGATGTAAACAGAAAAAGATCTCTGAGCTGCCTTATTTACATACTCTGGATGCATCTATGGGTAGAGAGATGCAGTTTTGAAGTGAATGTCTCAGTCATCCCACCTTACTGTAGTTTGGTTCATACCACACATAATCATTTGGTTAATGCAGATTTTTTTTTCTCATTAGAAATATTCCCTGGTTAATAGAGTACCCTTCACTGTAGACTTCTGAAGAAAACTTAGCAGGGTTCTTTTCAAAAATTATCAAGCCTTTACTTTCAGTGTGTTTAGCTTAACAGAAACTATGAGAAAAAATGACATAGGTATGCTGTTCCCACATCTGATGCTTTTAGGTTTCAGGATGTACTTTACATATCTCGGAAAGTTTGGTTTTGTGTGAGACTTATCTATAGAGCTAGGCACCATTTGTGAGTTGTCTAGTTGTGTCTTATATGGATATGGGATGTTTGCTTTCTTCAGCTGCATTCTCCTCTTCCACATGTAGACGGTTGAATTAAATCTATTGTTTTTCTAGGAGTGGACTTTCACCTTTGCTGACAACTCAAGCTATCTTTTTAGAAAAGATGATTCTCTTTAAAATTAAGACTGTCTTGACTATAATAGGATACCTGCCTGTATAATTTTATTTATTATTTAATTCTAGAGTCACTGATAGTTTATCAGTGTATTTTATGATGGAAAATTCCTATAAATAAAACAAAAAGAACAGTTTAGTGTCACAGAAATGTATGAGACATCATAAAGGTGATTGCAATAGTATAGACTGATTGATGGAGGATTTTTTAAATGATTTTTACTTGCCGTCTCTCGTAAGGCTTCAGGCTTCTTAGTAAACAGTGATTTTATGTTGTTTTCTCTTTCATTTCAGCTTTAAACTTTGTACTAGTGACTTTGCTAACTCTCTTTGCAAGTTCCATTCATTTTGATATGATGATATTTTCTGAAAAGATAAGGAATACTGCAACAATATTATTTTTTCAATAGGATAATAAATAACACCATCAAGTGAGGGTGTTTTAGGTTATTTTTTTTAAAGTATGAAGTAGCTGCTTTTTAATAATGCATTGTTTTGATGAGCCACAGAGCATCATATGTTAGTTGTGGGGAAAGAAAGCTGTTGAAAACCAAGTTAAACTGAAAAGGGAAAAACAGGTTTTGCAAAAAGGAAGATTAACAATCAAAACAAGTTTGACATTAACTCTGTTTACATCAGTTATGCGTGTGCTGAAAACAAAAATTTAATGTGCATTTATATTAAGTTTTCCAGAACAGCATTTATGTTTAAAGTAATTTTTGCATAGATTAAATTGTTTTATTCTTTAAATTGAAAATTAGCATTAGTGAGACCAACACAGAGACTTTTTTTAATTTTCCTACAGTATAAAGCTGATATCACAGATATGTATGTCTTTTTAAACATTGTGATTATATAATCCTAATTTTGAAAGCAATTAAATGGCTTTACCCAAGAGGGTATTTCCTGAGAGTTATGATAGTAAAGACGTACTACATTTTCATGATAAAATGTGTGAGCGTCCTTTAAATAAAATTTGTGTAATCTGAAAACTTCACATTGCCTAACTGTCCTATAACTAAAGACAGATAAGTTATTTTTGTTAAAATTACTGGCCCAGATTTTTCACTGAATGGGCTTTTAATATTTTTAAAATTAATGTGGTCACCTATCTGATTTTTTTGTTCTGATTACAAAATAAAAAATAGTTATAGTTTGAGTGTAGTAAAGATGGTTTATATAATGCTTTGCTGGTAGAAATGTTGCCTTTTCTTCAAGCTTAGTAGTTGTTAGAGCTCTTTAACTGTTACTGTGCCTCTCCTTGCAATATTTTCTTTTTGTTTCCTTCTTCCACACATTCTTCTCTGAATGTATATCAAGAAATTTTATTTGGTTCAATTTCCAGTCGGTGGCTACTCTGCCCCAATTTTGTCAGAAAAGTATGTTCTGAAACACTTATATCTCTCTTGCTGAGGATTTACAAATGAACGCTTTTCTCTAAGGCTGAGAAGAAAGTGTTGGTGAGAGAGAAGTGATGCCAGTAATTTTGCTGACTTCATCACATGCAGGATACATATTTCTTACTTGTGCTTCTGTATTACATCTTCAGCTTTGTAAACATGGTGGGTACTTTCTTGGGAAAATATTTTCATTCTGAATAATAGACTCAGTTTCAAAGCAAATGCATTCTTCAATATAAGCAATTAATGTTATTTTCAGATACTCATTTCTAAGTAATTGAGCTTGTTGCAATTTTATTTTTTTTGTTTTAGATCTGCAATTGTAGGGACTCATGTAACGCTGTCATCTTGAATGGAAGCAGAAGGTCCTGCTTCACCCTGGTTTATCTTTTCTCTTCACTGCTCCTGCCAGCATGTATTCATTTTTTCTGATGTGCCAACTCTGATGCTTCTTGGAATCTACTTGCTAAAATGGCAGAAAGTTTAATTGACAAACAGAAAAGCAATACTTTTCTGACGGTTTAGCCATGTGAGTCAGCTCAGGAAGGGTTCGGCATGAGGGAGGGTGTGCAGCTCCACAGCTGGGACGTGAGCAAGAGGAGGGCTGAAGGCAAGAGCCCCCTGAGCCAGCAGAAGTGCCCAGGGAAGTGGTGGAGTCGCCATCCCTGGAGGTGTTAAAAAAAAAAGTGTAGATGTGGCACTTGGGGATGTGGTTTAGCGGTCACGGTGGTGTTGGGTTGACAGTTGGACCAGTGATCGTAGAGATCTTTTCCAACCTTAATGATTCTGTGTTTCTACAGGCAGGGTGTGAGTGGGCTGGGCTGCTCGCTGAGGTGACCCAGCCAGAGGTTCAGTGCCAGCAGCCCAGTGCTTATGAGTGCTACTGCTGTGCCCACCAGTGCGGTGCTGAACGTGGCCATTTGTATACTTAGTGGTTAAGAATGACAGCATAGATCAGCTTAAACCCCCCCACCACAAACTTCACACAGTAAATGTCTGCGATATGGGGACTATTTTTTAGAATGGAAATGTAGGATCGTGGATTATACTGTGCACTTCCTAGAATTCAGTGGTCTCTTTTTTTTTGCTCGTAGCTTGAAGTAAAAATTGCATAAATTTTTGATGTTGTCTGATTGCTTCTTTAGTATTTTGCTAAACAAAATGTTATTTCTGGTGTATTTGCTTTAGAATGTTTTTTAATGATAGTGGAGCTGAGGAGTAGAGGTAGGTCAGAGTACGCTGCTGGGGATTTATTTAGTTATGGAAATGAAATTTCTGGACCAATTGCACACTGGTTTAGTGGAAGTAGATCCTTGTGTATTTTTGTGCATTTCTAAATTACAGTGTCTTGCAGAAACATCTTACTTATTTCAAAATAAGATTTTAATTTTTTTTTTATATTATTCCTTAATTGCAGTTTCTGAAACAGTCTGTCTACACATTTAACTAGTGAGTTTTCTTTTGCATTTGTTTTACATATGTCTAGTTTGTTTGGTTGTTTTTTTAATCTTTATTGAAACTCCTGTTGTATTTCTGCAGCTAAGTAGGTATTTCAAAATGTGTAACAAAATTATTAGTACAGGTTTTCATATTTATATTTACTTGAGCCAAGTATTTCAAAAAATGCAGTTGGAAGAATAGAGGGCAGAAATGACAGAAGATTCCAGCATGTAGTTGATAGTTCTACTCGCTGTCCTTAAATTCTGACTACAGGAAATATTTTTTTCTTTGTCAGTCCTTCAGAGGTGTTCAGTAATAACCAAATCTTGTTTTAGGAGATTCTTTTAAACAAAATTCGTATTGGAGTTAATGCTTGAAGCTTGTGTTTTTATTTCATACATGTAACATAATGATCATTACTTTCCTTTTCTCTCAAAACTTGTAAGGGGCAAGGTATGTAGTTCTCTGAGAGTAAATATCAGAGCGCTCTGTTTCAGTATGTTAAAGTTTTTTATTAAGACTAGTTAATGTAGTCTTTCATCATTAGTCTATTTATAAATTAAAGGATTTTTTTTTTAAATACCTGCTGATGAGTGTTGGAGGTTACAGCAGAAAAATGCAAAGAAGAAATATGGCCAAGTAGGTTAATGTGTACTTACTGAAGGCTTTAAAAAAGTTGTGTTTGCATTTTGTCTTAGATTATTTTCAAAAATCTTGTATGAGCCAGCATATTATACAATATTTTCCATAAATAAAAGACTTTTAAAGCTGCTTAGAGGGTCTGACTTTAGGAGCTAAGAAGTACTGGTCCACAGGGAGAAGAAAACAAGCGTCACCATAAGGTTAGTTGTCATACTCTTAGACCATGAAGTTCAAATTTTTGTTCTGACAATGAACTTTTCTTCAGCGGTCACTTCAGTGACAACAGCATGTGAACTAGGTTCTCTGATCCCTCATTCATTTTTCATGTGCCTTTCTGACACAGTACTTAGATCAAAATTTCCGCTTTACCAGATATACTAGTTCTTTATGTTATGGCTAGATTTTAGATTAAAATTACAGCTTATACTTAGATGTCACATACTTCAGAAATAAAAATAGATGCTATTGAAACTTTTGATTCCACCAGGATCTACTTATCAAGCAGAAATATTTTTTCAGTATAACAGAAGCCACTAATATTGCATTTGCTGACTGATGGAATGAAAAATGCATTGAGAATTTTTACATAACCCACTGTTCTCTCTGGGTAGCTTTAACATCTGTACATGCAGCAGTCTTATTTGGGCTGCCGATGGAATAAATCTACTCTTACCAAAGTCTTAAACATCACATTTGTAGGACTTTTATAAAACAGCAGTATTTCTTGCTATCGCATAACTCCGAAATTTAACAGTACCTGTCCAGAGAAACATATTCAAAATGTATCAGTATAAAATTATCTGATGAAACTTTAGTGCAGGGCTATTTGCTATCACATTTTTGGGACTACATTCTGTCAGTGTTTAAAACCTTTGTAAAAACCCAGGAGGATCACAGCAGATCAGTTGATAAAGTGTTCACAGAGTAAGCACACTGGATGCTTGATAGTGACCATATCTGTTTTTCATAATCCTCTACTCATAAGAAAAGTGCCTCTATTAATTTTTCATATCCTAGAGAGCACCAGTGAAGATCAAAGAGGGTAAACAATCCACAAAATGTGTGTGCTGTATGTTTCTAGCTGCACTTTTTCTACTTTAAGGAGTGAGTCTCATTGAAAAACTATTCAAAGAGATGGTAAGCCCTTATCATCGCTAGAGGTACGGGATTTATATCTTCTTATCTCGGAGGAGGAGACTTTATTACTTCCTGCTTCCAGAGAAGAAAGGAGATGAATTCAGTTGAGGGAATTGAATTATTTCAGCTGCTGTGGGTGTTCACATTGGTCACTTTTTTATTCTGATTACCAGATTAAAAGCAATAGCAAAGGTAACTACTTTGATAAACATTCATTGAGACAACATAAAGTTTCTGAGATTGTCACTTGGAATATGTTATATTCCTTCTATTAGGCACCTGTACCGAGTGCTGCTTTGGCATTTCAGTAGCAGTGAGAACATTTAGGGAAGAGTTGCAGTGTTAATGGTCTATGTATGCTGCCAGGCTGTGCAGCATATATGAAGATGTTCATAAGGTGTTTGGCTTACGAAAGACATTTCCTGTGAACAAATTCAAAGACTACCAAATGCAGTCATTGGCCTTGTACAAGAATATAGAATGTATCAAAGGAAGGCTGCAAACAATATGTAGCTGAAAAAGAGAGCTGCTTTTCTTCTTGAGTAGCTTCTTATGAAGGGTACTCCTGAAAAAGTTCACAGTAGACCTTTTTGCAATGTCTGCCCTGTAAAATTGATGGCCACAGTTCTGGGCTCACAGAAGCATGAGTAAATGCACTGTTAATGGATGCCAGACTGTGCTGTGAAATCAAGTTTGCAGTTTCCAGTATGATTTCGGTCACCTTCCAGGTCATGTGAGCTCTTACAGACATGTCACACCTCATGCAATGGCTTTTTTCATTATTTATTTATAGACATGAGAGCAGCAAAATAAATCTACAGTCCAGATTAAGTGCATTGTAGAGAAACTGCATAGTTTGTGGTTTGAGAGAGCAAATCTTTCTGGAACTGTTGAAAGATAAACTTAGTATGGAGCCATGTTTTTATGACTGAATCAGCTGATATATGTTTTTTGTCTTGAGCTATTACTGCCAAGTAACCTAGAATTACTTATAATTCAAAGTAGGCCCAACAATTTTGTCTTTTATAATTATTTGAAAATGTACAATCTATATGCTTGACTCTTACAACACACTGATGACAAAAGCTGGAGAAAGTAATTTGATTTACTACACTCAACAAAATGTTAACGACTTTCTGAATTTTATTATACCTTTTAAATTGATATTCTCTAACTGTAGAAAGAAATCATGCAAGAAGATGCACTTTCAAATGAAAAGATTGAAATGATAATGTAATCAGTGTCACATTCCTTCTTGTACTTAAACACTATCAAATACAGTGGATTATGCTTTCTGCATGTAGTCAGTGAACCTCCCCCACTGTCTGCATCTAGCACGTATGATGTACGGCACTCTCCAGTTGACAGTCTCTTGACGTTTTCATGTTCACTGACAGCAGTGTTGGCTCACAGAGGATAGAGTATTTCTCATCGGGCTCTTCTCTAGTGATATCTTGTTCATCTGATAGCTGTCTTCACTTCTACACCTCTTCATGAAGGATGCTTTCCTTATAGCCATGAGGAAAAAGTCTTCCTCAGCCACAGTTGAACATGGTTGAACAAAATCTGTGTTAACTGAATTATTATGCTATAGCTTTAGTTTTCTTCAGTATATTCTGTGATGATTGCAAAGAGGCTTGCCATTTGTAGAACAAAAACTTTAGAGCAAGTTCCCTGATTTTGATTTTTTTGCTATATTTTTTTAAGCGGTTTTATAAGCATCTAGTACCTCCAGCAGCTCCTGAGGATTCCTTCTGCTTAGCCCAGAGACCCTGTGATCTCTTCAGCTCAGACTGACGGATGTGGCTGCTGATTTGCAGGTTCAACCAATAGTGAGGGTATGTCTGGCTTTGCATGAGGCTGATGACTTCTATCGTTTTTTTATTAGCCTGTTTTGAAAGTCTCACAGTAAAATGCAGACATGATAAACAGAGAGATTGCTCATGAATTCAGTAGGTGACATTTTCCAAAATTTCCTGGTGTGCATTTTGACAGTCATAGAAAGAGAGCTTGTTTCTAAGATTATCAATTGCCAAGCTGTTGTTTTTTTTTTTTATTCTTCTGCACTTAATAAATTCAGTTGAGGCTGACGATATTTTTCGTAAGTGTATTTTAAACGTGAGTCATTTTCAGCTGTTGTGGCTTCATTTTGTGAAGCCAGAGATGCATGACTTCTCAGTGCTTATGGGTGTTTATATTTGCATTTATTTACCTTTTTTTGAGGTGCAGTACTGATGAATTAGTAATCTTGGATGTTGTGCTACTGTATAGTGTAACATAAACATTTCTAAAAGAACAGCAATATATTTTTGAACACTAAGTACAACAGGATGTCAACGCATTGTACCTTATTTCCTCCTGAAATGAATCCAGGAGTCCTGTTGCAGGTACCTTTGAGGGACAATTAAGTTTTTTGACATGTGTATTTGACTAGAAATATGTGATCTGCTCAAATTCTCCTTGATTTTGCTTTTTCCTCCAATGGTTGCTAATTCCTAATTCTGAGTCATCTATCGAAACTGATCTTGTGATACATTTAGACTTTCAATGGTTCTCTTTTTTAAAGTGGGATGTGGAATCCTGTGGCAGTCTCGTGTTGCTTTGGTCACGTTTTACAGGTTCCCTGAGTGCTAGGCCACAGCACCCATGGTTGAAAACCATTGCCCCAGAGTTCTCTGAGTAAAGAAATTAGGAATGGGTAAAAATGTGTTCAGTTGAATTGAAACATGACTTTGAAATTTAAATTTTGTTTCCTTAAGCTTGCATTTTAGTTGTTATATATATATATAGTTTGGCTGATAGGTTGTTCTAACCTTTGGTTTGTCACTTTTTGGTAATGAATTGAGCTGTTGTAGTCTGAGAATTCTAGTCAGTGTGGTGAAGTGCTCTTGCCTGAGAAGGCTCAGATACCTGCAGTTTCCTGTGTGTCCTGGCTTGTATTCTCAAAGTGAAGTATCTGTAGAAGTTAGTATGGGAAGTGCTCATTTCACTATCACTTCTTTGACTTGGAAAACAAGTACATATAAGTACTGTGGAAAGAAGATACATGTCAGGGGACTGGTTCTCCTGTAAACCTCTGCCTGGTGTTACTGGACTCTGAATACTTTGAAGCCTGTCCCTTGAAACTGAAAGAGATTCGATGGGTATGCAGTACTCCGATTTGTCATTTGTCTGAAGATATGTTCAATCTCTTAATTCACTTCTGAAAGAGTTAGTACAATTCGCCATTAGTAGAACACCTGCACTGTGTATTTGCACTTAGCAAAAGCAACGTGAAAAACACATTGAAAACTGTTTTCCTCCCTTTTAGACCTGAAGATTGTAGTAAAACAGAGATGTTTTTAAAATTGAGCTCAGTTGCTTCAGCAGCAAGATGCTATGTGGCAACAAATACCAATGTTAGGTCTGGTGTGCAGATCTTAAGGTGCTTTATACAGAACTGTTGAAGTCTGTAAATGGGCTGTATTTTAAAAATGTGAGAACTGGCACTGTAGTACCATGTATTGTTTTCTTGGTAACAAAGGAGAGAGGTGGTTTCCATCCTTTCCCAGTACACTCCTTCCCAGTTGAGCAGACTGTTCCCATTGTAGATAGCAAGGAATTATTTTTCTCTTTTTTACTTTGCAGAAGAACTCGTAACTTCTATTGATGCAGGTTTTGAAACTTCACATTGGCCAATTAATCTGTAGCATTGGGAAAATTCTGGTAGAGGTAATCATAACTTTTTAGAAAGTACATTTCTTGAAAAATCAACACGAGCTACTAGCTCATGGAATATTTGCATAATGTAATTTGAAGCAAGAATGCAGTGGCTTTCTAAGCCTTTGGTAAGACAAATCCAGTGCTGCTTGCTTGTATTTTTGATCTGAAGTGACTGCTTACCAATCTGCTCTTAATTTTAAGTTGATGTTCAGAACTCTCTGATAAGCTCTTACTCTACTATTTTTGGAGAGTTATAAGTAACTTGCATATGCAAAGAAATACTTTTCAAGCTTTTGCATCTTAAAGGACTGGAGCTAGATTTACTCTTTGCTAATTGTAACCCTTGTCATTTTGTTAACATATCAGAAGAAACCCCTTCCTGTTCTGAAGCTATTTGCCTTTTCTTGCTTCATTACATGAAACAAAAAAATCTTGCAAGCTTGTTTTAGTACTGGAACTTGTTATATCTTGTAGAACCTGACATAGATGCAAGAAAGCCAAGCCTCATACTCACTGTATCGAACCGCTTGAGTATTTTTAGGCCTGCACCTTTATGTATAATTTATGAATGCTCTTGAAAGATAGTCCTATAGACGCAGCATACTCTGCCACTTGCATGAATAGTGAATTCTGCTTTAGGGTAGAATAATACTAATTTGGATGTGATGATATTAAAAAATATCCAGCACAGCAGAATAAAGAGCATTTATTAATAAGTGCATTATTTGCTTTAAGCGTTTTATCAAATACAGAGTAAGTAATGAAACTGTAGCACGAAGGAAAAATTAGAGTAGTTTTATTGGGTTATAAAATTCTAATAATGCAAGGGCTGTCAAATAATATTTGTACTGTTGTTGGATATTAAGACTGACTTAAGCTCCTTGAGGTATTTCTTAAATTTGTTCATTTTTTTTCTCTAAGATTACTGCCTTGTTTTTCTAAGTGGAAATTTCTGGATAGTAGTACAGTGTGAAATAAAGGAAGCTTATATTCTGTGTTCCTGCACTTTGTGGATAAGTAAGATATTTCATGAATTTTGAAGTTTTTAGACCAAATATTCTGACAGCCTACTTATAGAAAACAGTGGTTCTCCTAGTGTAAATTTATGCAATACAACTGCTCTGAGTTAAGCATGCCAGTTATAAAGTTCTTTTAGATGGAAGGGTGTGAGAATACAACTGATACAATGAATTGTGTGGTATTCTCACCCCCTAGATCCAGTACAGAAATATATTTGCATGCACTGTTTACCCAGGAGATACAATGAACTATTCATAGAATCATAGAATGGCCTAGGCTGGAAGGGACCTTAGAGATCATCTAATCCAACCTCCCTGTCATGGGCAGGGACGCCTCTCAACTAAGTAAAGAATAATTAGAACGAACTTAAATAGGACAAGGTAAAAAACCCTAGTTCATTGAGTGCTGTTCCGCGAGTTACCAAAATACATTAACGTGCCGTTTCTGATGTTGTTCTTTCTTGTACCTAGCGTTACGTGAAGTATCTAAAGAACAGTAGAAGTTTTATTGCATTTTGAGATACCTGTGTTTTACTTAAACTTTACTGGGCAAGAACTTTCAGGTTTCTCACACAATTGAGAAAGACCCATCTACAAAAAAAGCAGTAGTTTAGTGGGTAGAACACTCAGCCAAGTTTAGACCAGCAACTGAGTTTTGAATCTGAGCTTTCTAATAACAAGTAATCTAGCTCTCATTTGACAAAGTTTGAAATCTTGTTTGCTTTTATACAGAAGGACATTTATTATATTTGGATTTGGAAACATTGGAAAAGTTGCTGTGTAATTTAGAAAAAAAAAAAAGAAAGCTTCCTGAATAAATTGTAGAAGTTATGTCATCCATTATGGATTTATTTATTTTTTTTAAACTTATTACAGTATCAAAGCTCAGAAGTGTAGGATACTGAATTGCTCACAAGCTGTGCTCTCTAAGGTATGAATGAAGGGTGCTATTTCAGCTTTAATATCAGAATTGTCTCTTTCTTGTGTAAAACTAAACTGTTCATCTGAATTCTCATTTCCTCTTTGAAGTGGCTGTGTGAGCTTAGAGGCACCATCTGCCCCAGGGTCTCAGGGCAATAATTTTGCTTATTAGATTCCAGAGGAACGCGTCCTCCTCCCCTCTGCCCCGTCCTCTGCTGTGAGTTCACTGAGGCGCCTGCCAACAGGCAAGGCAAGGCGCCCGTTCAGCTTGAACCTTGTGCCCCTCATTTCCGATTCTTTTCTTCTCATTCTGTCTCTTCTTTCCTCACTTACAAGCCAGAACCTGTCAGGAGTACCTTGTGCCAGCACATGCAAACGGATTTCTTTTTTGAGTCCTGCAGCCTGACGTTATGCAAATCTTCCTCTGTGGGTGGGAGCCTGGCCGTTCCTTCATTTCTTCCTGTGCCGAATTCCAGCTGGGCTTCTTGCGAGGGACACGGGCTGGGCTGACATTACCTGCTTTGGGAGTCTTGGAGAAAACAGGGTCTTCACGAAGGGCCAGATCATGAGGTTGCTTAACCTATTGGTCTGCAGGGATCAAAACCTCTACTATTTTCCTCTGTTGAGTCCAGGCTTAGGAAGATAAGTGAGTCCTTTTCCTTTCACCCAAAGGAGGGTTGTCTGCCCCTGTCGCCTGGCAGAATCACAGGTTTCACTTCCTTCTTTGTCATACTAATGCTACAAAAACCCACAAGTGTTTGGTCTTGAGTCTGTATGCGTTGTTATGCAGCTATCTTTGCCTTTTCTTTTTTTTTTTTTTTTAAATTCTTTCCAGGCTTTCTCTTGTACAATGTTGCCCCAAAATGGGTATGATCTATGGATTTTTATACTTTTTCTTATCTAGCAAGCTGGTTGCAGTGACATTTAAAAATCACTAAGTATGTTATAAATTAGTGACCTGAAAAAAATGACACGAGGAAATGTCATAAAGCATCAGGAAAAATGTAAATATTTAAGGTGACTAGCTTAAACTTAATGAAAGGTTTAAGCTTAACCTATGGGGAAATCAGTAACTTCACCCTTAAATATCATTTTATTGTTTATTCAGTAAAAAAGTGAATAATGCAGAAGATGGGATTGGTACCTATTCATAACTACATCAGGCTACTGTATTTGGGTAAAATTTTAAGTGTACTGTTTTGTTCAGTGCATTTTGTTGTAATGTTTTGCATTTGTGCTGTATTCTAGGAGCTATAATCATTAAATATTTAATAAAAATACATATAAAAATAGTGATGGATTTAAGAAAAGATGGAAAAGTTAATTAGAAAGCAGAGAATTTACTTGTTGCTGTTTATACAATTTCCTATATAGTAGTGTTGTTTGTTGTCTCCTTATACACCCTGCCAGATGTAAAATGAGCATTGACTTGAAAGATCCCTAGCTACAAATCAAAAATAAATTTGTTTATTACCTAGTTTTCCTTCATATTTTTTCCTGCAGAATGACAACAAAGAAAAAAGGTACGGCTCTGCAAGTTAAAAAAAAAAACAAAACACAAAAGCTTTTCCCATCAATTTCAGTTTGATTCTATTGAATTAGACAGAAGGTCCAACAAGTTATGTCCCAGAGACTTCCTGAGCCAGATGTGCAATCTCTGGATTTTAAAATCGTTATCTTGCAACTCTTCTTGCATTTGTGGAAGGTACTTGTGGCATCTGCACCATCTCATGGCATGAAGCCCCACAACCTAGATTCAGCTTACAAAGATTTCTGCCCTTTTTATGCTTTTCATAGTTTTTAGATCTCTCTCATGTTCCTTTTGTTCCCCTCTCTTGGCTTGAGTTACTAATAACCTCTAACTCCTGAAGGAGTTGCTGCTGTATTTTTTTGAGGTTGGGCTTGGAAAACCAAGACTGTGTGCAGCATTCAGGATAAAAATACATGACAGGGACATAAGGATGTTCTCTGCATTGTTCACTATTGTTTTCTTCATAATTCCAAAAAATGTGTTTCTTTGAGCACTGCAGAGCACTGAGATTCTGATTCTGCTCAGAACTTAGTTTGTAAGTAAAGTAGAATGGCAGCATTTTGCATTTTTAGCGTTGAGTTTTGTCTGCCATTTGAAAACCTACTTTTTCAGTCTTGTGAAGTTTTTATGTCATTCTCCACAGCCCTCCTTCATCTGCACTACCGTGAGAAGCTTAATGTCATCACCAAACTTTATTACTTCATTTTTCTCATCTTTTTTTTTTCTCTTCTGTTTTAATTGAGTGAAGAGGTTAAACCGATACGCCCCCAGATAACTGTACTGGTGGTTTCTTTTAATGTGAAAATTGACAATTTACTCTTTTTCTTCCTCCTTTTGGGTGATTATTTATTCATACAAAGCCTCCTCTTTTTGCTGCTCTGAAGTCTTGGGTGGGAAAGGGAGTGGGACGTCAGCGAGGGCGTTTGGAAACACATGTACGTGATATGAACTAGATCCTGCTTATGTGCGTGATTTTTTGCTCTTTCAAGAAATTGTCCTAGATCATGCAGCAGAACTTTTATTTTTGAATGACTCTAGTTGACTGTTACCCCGAGTATCAGGCTTATCCACGTATCCATTAAATTTCTCATAGTTTCTACTAATCTGTCAGTCAAATGCATCAAGTTGATACTGTGCTGCCCTCCTCAGTCGTCCTTTCACTTCTGCCAGTATTCCTATCTTGGCATTTGGCTGTTTGAAGCTTTGAAGGCTTAAAGGCATTCCAGTTTCTTCTGTCTTTGTCACCTGGTGGTCATACAGAAGCATGTGTACTACTGTGGGTTTTTCTGAAATTCTTTGAATACTTTTTTATTTGTTCTGTTTTCCTGTTTGTTAACCTCTGCTCTATCTTGTAGTTAAAAAGAAGGTTTTGGTTTTGTTTTGTTTTTCCTTGTTTTTAAATTATTGAGTTCTTTGGCATTTGTTGACTTTACCCTGCTCTCAGTTGAAAAACTCGCGTCTAACCTTGATTTCAGTAGACTGCAGATCCTCTATATGTTAAATTAAATCTGTTCTTCCTGGAGAGATGCTCTTTGATCCAGAAGCAGCACTAGTTTCCAAAGATCCTTCCTTCTTACTCCTTTATCTGTGACATGTTTTGAATTTTGAGAACATCATTTAGCCTTGATCAGAAGATCCTGCTGTTTGGTCATGTTCATTTTTTAAAAACTGTTAATTTTCTTTTCTCTTTGAATTGTGACTAGTACTACTGTGTGGTTATGTCAGGGAATTAATTTAGAATGTTGTTCTTTTTTTAATCTGGTTAGAAATATGCTTTATATTTTGCAGTGCAGCCTACAAATATTTTTGACATCAGTATGTTTGCACAGAGCTCAAGAATTCCTACTCTTAACAGTTAGAAGAATGTTATTTAAATATTTTGAGATATATATTCTCCTGGTAGTTAGAATTTCTATGCTGAGCTGTTGCATAAGCCTTCTGGAGCTTGTAATACATGGCTGTGCAACCTACTGGTGAGCAGCAGAACTAGGGAAAAATGTAGGTTGTGCTGAAGTATTTGGGGTGAAGGCATGTTGTCTGGAAATATCTGTCATATTCTTGTTAAAGACAGTCTTTGCAGTGACTTGAAATATTACTGATATTAGTAGTATCTGAAGAAAACTGATAGATGCTTTCTTACAGGTTCTTTTCTGCTGTTTTTGTATTCTCACATTTTGAAAATTCCTATTACTCAATCTATGCTGGTGGCAAATTGCATAAATAGCATGTTGCAGCCTTAATCATAGTAAAAGATATTAGTTACAGTGTGTACTCTAGCAAAGTAGAAAAATTGAAAAGCAGAAATAGACATTAGTGGTGTTATTAAAACTGCCATGAAAAGTCTCTGGAAACTTTGTGTCTTCCATAAGTCTGTTTCCCTGTATTATGTGCTGTTTCGTTGTGGGGACATTACCATAACTGGATGATACCTGTTTATGATATGTATAAAATTTTTAATATAAAACCTCTGCAGAACATACTTTTCATAGTCTTGGAATAATGCTTATTATGAATTTGCATATGTGTAAGTCTACTTTTGTAGGAGGCAAAAAAAGGAGAACCATTAGATGACCAAAGGGAAATATTCAGTAGTATTTATCCAGAGAGTTTTTAATAGAAAATGAGCATTAATTATAGCTAGACAATATATATATATCTGTATGTCTATAATATATTGTCCTAGTTGGAGCTAAAACAGAACTAATTCTGTTCAGCAATTTTACTTTTCATCTCAGTCTCCTCTGTGAGACTGCCCTTTCTGAAGTTAACAGCCTGTTTGTACAGCCAGTGCCTGCTCCTGGCAGTGATAACGCCTGGTGCTTACAGTTACTGCCAGGGACTGGGGTGCAGAAAGGCTCTTGCTGATACTTGCTCCTGTAGTGACCAAGGTCACTGCTGGCTCCCGTGTGCCACGCTGGGGGTGCCGGGAAGTAAAAGGGGTCACGAGGAGGTAAAAGGCTGCACCTCTGGTGAGTAACAGGCAGGAGGGGTGACCAACAAGAGTATTTCCTTCCATATATGTCATATTCAGCATAAAGGTGAGGGATCGTGGGGTTAAGCTCGTCTCTAAGGGCCTGTGTCCAAGGAGGACTGTGTTGATTCTTCTACTCCCAGTCTTCTGCTCCCACATCCGAGTTCCCTAAAATCCAACTCCTTTGTCTGGTTCCCCTCTGCTGCTGAGCCTGGGGCTTTCCCAGTGTCACCTGCTCTGCAGCATCAGTGGTGATTGCTTTCAGGGGCGGAGTCAGGTTCAATGTCAGTTTTGTCTATATTTTGTATATATTTAATTAATAGTATAATTTCATTAAAACTGCTTGAGTTTTCTTTTCCAATCTGTAAGTCTCTCAGCCTTATTCTCTTTTTCCTTCCCTTTTGGGCAGAGAGAGGGGTTTTACATAGCATCTATCATTTTTTTAGTGGCTGGCCTGGCCCTACTTGTTGAGATATATGTAAAATTCACACCATCTGGAAACACTTTGTAAGGAGGAAAGGTACCTTTTCATTCCAGTGATGTTCCAAAACACCCAGTCTGTGTTTCTTTCTGTTTCCATCCTGTTTTCATAATCTTCTGGTTAGAGCGAGCCATGGTATGAGTGGATGGGAGTTCTTCCACAGTTTCTTTCCTCCAGATTGAGAAAGATTCACTCAGACCTAATTCATCCTAAAAGACTGGTCTGCTTTATTTTTCTTTTGGGGCTTGTAAGTTAGTTCAATATTTATGACTTGGGAGTTGCCCACCTTTTTTTTTGATCTATAGATTTCAGTCTTCTCTTGGACTTTCTACATGAAGTCTTGCACTACTAAAAGGGAAAGAACATGGGCTTATCTTGCCCCTGACTCCTCAAAAGAGTTGGGCATAGATATTGGGTAAGAATCCAAGCATCGTTCATGCCTAAACTCTGCAATTCAGATAATTTTTCCCTGCAGGAAAGTGTTAGATTGGAGGATCTGGTTCTTTTTTTCACCTTAAAAATAAAATGTTTCCTCCTGTATTTTCGCAACCCATGGAGAAGGTGGGTGGAACACGCAGGTGACTTGTTTTGATATTATGTCCTTCATAAATAGTGGTGAACTGGTGATCAGTAATAAAGAGAAAGAGATCTCTTGAAAAATTGCTAAAAATCTATTTTAAAGATCGACTTTATTTGGAGAGTCAGGAAAAACTTTGACTAGTGTAGGAGGTAGAGGGTGCTTTTTGAGATATTTTAGGTCTCACTGTAATTTCTTAAATATAGCTAAGTTTTATTTTCTGTTGTGGTTTATTTGGTTCAGCTGAATACTGCTGTCATAAATTTATTTATTATTATTTAGCTAAATGAATGAGCTTGTAGACAATGGCTTTAATTTCCAAAACAAAATGAATGGGAGATGGACAAAGGTTGGAAAACACCAATTAAGTTTATCAAAATCATTGATGCCTATTTAGGAGGATGTAAATTCTGATTTTAAAAAAGCATTCAGATTCTTATATTTGCCTTTGTAGTGCTTCCTTACAGTCACGTCAGTCTGAGAAGGCTCCTGTTATGTTGTTTGTCACCCTCCTCCAGTCTGAAAATCTCTAAGACTACGGAATATTTTTCTTCTCTCTTCAGTATGTTTTATGTCTTTGTTTTTTAATGAATTAGGGAGTTAAAATTACCAAAATACTGATACGTCAGTTTTCCCATTGAAAACTGCCTTTGATTTTTTTAAACTTTTGGACGTATAATTTCACAGATTGGAAAATATTTGTTACAGATTACAGACAGGATTTGTTTGATTCTACTATTTAGTGAGTATTTGTATGAAGGGATTATTGAGCTGATGACACTAGGAAGCGTATGCTCTAATTAAACCAATTGATTTAGCATTAAAATATATAAGTGGTAGGAAAGCATGGTGGTGCAGATCTGCTGGTTTTTTTCATAATAAAGTTACATTTTATACAATAAAGAATTTTATACAATAAAGAATATATAAGGCCTAGTATGAGTGTTACAAAAGAAGATGTATGAGGTTTACCTGAACGCATTATTTTTAGGGCAAAGTGATATTATTCACATAAAGAAAAGTATTTTTTAATGTCGGAAGGAACTCGGAGTCGTTGCAAGACATTTGATTAGTATTCATGGCATAAAAGGAAGTTATTTTCAGGGTAAAGGAATTTGTGAAAAGATAATTGGTTAGACCAGCATTCTCATTAACCTAATTTGTATTAAATGTGCTACTCTGAATTGTAGTTACTGCTTTTCCATTTGAAATGCATGTTTTGTTTGCTTATTTAAAGAGCCTAGTTAAACTACAGTTTAAGTCATACCCTTTAATTCAGCAACACAATATCAAACTGAGGATCTGGTCTTCCCAACTTTGTGAGTATAACGAATCACCAACCAATTCTTGAACCCAGTGGACTTTCCTGATGGAGAAGGTTTGTTTAGCTGCTTTACATCGGATCATTCTCAGGTGCTGAAAGTGTTTGACTAATCCTTTAGTTTAATTTTACTCCTTTATAAGAGCATAGTTAGTTTAATTTTACTCCTCCGTTACACAGCATGAGAAATAACTGCAGGAGTCTTGGGGATATTGGAAGAAAATGCTTATGCCTTTGTTCTAATAGTATGAAGACTTTGAGGATTGCTTGGTTTAATTATTTTTCAATAAAACTTCTTTCCATATGTAACTAAATGGAGTCTTTAAAATATGAGCTGTTAAATTATTTTACACATTTTTGTATCCATTTTAAAATCATGAGACTGAGGAATGAAATTGGATTTCTTCACTTTTCAGCATTAGTTATTACTTACTAGCAGTCTTGTAGATATTTTGAAGCAGAGGGATTTATTTACTGTTGTACTGTGTGTGATGCAGACAAAGGCACCTTTGTCAGCAGTCAGGTGGAGCACTCAGGTATCTCCAGACATATATAAAGACAGTATCTTATTTTTCCATGCTGCTGAGCATACCCATTTATGAACTAATTTATGAACTAAACATTTATAAAATTAGACTTCTCCTTAGATATTTAAAGGTTAATGTCAATTATTTGCACTTGTATTGTTTAATACAGTTTGTCTTTAAAATAGTAATATCTGGAGGCATTGATTTTAAACCAAAGTCCAGCTGATCAGGCAAGCTTGTATGTCGGCCCAGCCAAGTTGGGTAAACTTAATGAAAACACAGAGACGCAGATTCAAGCTGGACGTGGTAATGGTTGTAAATATCCACGGACATAGACATACTCAGCTGAGAGGGTCACTTCTTGCTGGAATGGTTCTGAAGATGGCGGTGATGGCCTTTCTGGGTTGCTCGATGTGGCTGGTGCATGAGTGCAGTGCATACCCAGTGAGCATACCTGAAATGCAATGAATTAGAAATGCACTTCAGATATATGTATTAAAAAAAAGAGAAAAAGCTATAGCCAATAAAATGTACATTCCAGCTGGGAGATAATTAGGTCTCTTGTTTTTTATTGTTTGGCAAAGAAATGTGCCAATTACTGTGCCATTTTGCTGCTTACTCATTCTGTTTGCAAACCAGGAGCTGGCTGATGGTTGCGCAGTTGAGTAAAATCCTGAAAGGCTGAACTCCTTGTGTTTTGGGATGGGCAGACAGTGGAAAAGATGACAGTTTTGGGGACAGCATATTTTATTATGTTCCAATTTTGCATGCAGGATTCAGAAATGGCAGTTAAGATATTGAAAGCCAGGGGTGAACTTGCTGCCCGGTGGTCAGCAGTGCCATCGAAAACTTCCTCTGGCACCTTCATTCGCTGTTAGAGACTGGGAAAGAAGGAGCTGTTGCTTCTCAACTAACAGCCGGGCTAAGTCCTAGTGACTCACGGTGATCTGCAGTTCTCGAGGTCAAATTTAGTCTCCTTCATTCAATAATTCAACAGTTGGGTGGTTGTCTGTCCTTGGGTTTTGGGTTTTTGTTTTGTTTTGCTTTTTTCCTCCCCTCTCCTCTCTGACTGGTGGAGCTCCTGGCGCAGCTTTTACTTCTCAGACTGCATGGTCTGAGGCAGCCGATGTCCCACACTGTGGGGTCTTTGCTTTCTGTTACTCGGGACCTTTAGCCGCTATCTTGCAACTCTAATTTTTCATGTTTCCTTTGCCACACACCTTATTAATATTTTTTGGGTACCTGGAATTGTGTGGATTTTTTCAGAGAATAAATTTATAGCGATATATTTCGCAACGCAGCACGGCACCGCAATAGAAATATCACATCTAAAACAAAGTAATAAGCCAAGCCCCCTTTAGTAAGAAGGAGTTCCTACTGACTTGGAGGAGTGTGTTAGGAAGTTAGAAGATCCTGTAATTAAGATTTCATATGTAGCTTAATTTAAGGTTTCTTTAAATTCAGTCCTTTATGCATATGGATTGGAGGTTGGGGTTCAGTGCCTTTTTTGATGACATGCTGGAGTCTGGAAGAAAGAGTCTGGAGAATTTAGCTACCAGACAACAAGAAGTCTTTATTTGGCCTGTGCAAACAGATTTTTAGGACATTTATAATCCATTTTAAGAGAGCTGCATGTCGATAAGACAAGGTCAATCTATAGCACATTTGAAATTGTTAATAAAAAATGCACTCTGTGGATACCGTATGTATTCCTAGTATGTTGTCCAAATTTTTCAGTGAAAACCTTGCTTGTTGACATGGCACCTAGCACCTGCTCATTCACTTTTAAATTTATTGAGGTTTTTTCGGTAATGTTTTGCAAATAAGAGATGAAGAGATCTTTGAATAGAATTTTGGCTTCAAGAAGTTTAATATTGTGAATGCAAGCAGTGTTAAAATTAAATGCAGATTTGTTGGAGATGTTACATTTATTGATTGAATTTATTGATGTAGGGTTGGGAACTTTGGAGAGCGCTTTTTTTTTTTTAAAAAAGTAAATATATATATTTTTGTTTATTTCTTATCTGCAGGAGATTCATTTTCACAGTTCCGGTTTGCTGATGAGAAAGAATGGGAAAGAGAAAGCATATGCAATAAGCAGGTAACAGAATTGTCACTCGGATGATTTTGTATGGGTAATTGCCAGGCACTGAGCAGTTGTGCTTTCAGCAATAAATTGTTTAATATTCTATATATTTTTATTAATTTGTCTCTGATGCTTAGAAACTCTTGGATTTTTCTTTTAAATTTTTTTTTCCCTGTTGAAGACTAATCAAAGCTTCAGGCTACGTTTTTAAGTAACGTTGGAAGAAAAGAACAAGCAAATCCAACTAGCGAAGGAAATGTTAAGGGGCTGTCATTTTGCTTTACTGACATATCAAGTCAGCCCTCCTTTTTCAGCTGTATTCAAGATAAAAATTAGTAAAATGACAATAACAAAACCTGTATGAGTATTTTCATGTATTTGACTATGAAAGCTTGTTCTTGTTCTTTCAAATTCACAGTTCATATCCTCTGGCTGAAACCTCACTTCCAAAATTACTACAAGATCAATTAGATTTTATATTATATTTCTATGAGGATTATTTATGCTGGAATAAAAAGGGACAAAGCAATAGGAGTCTGCTGTTTTCTGTACTGGAAATTGTCTTAGTCTCTGCAGCTGTCTTCCTTACGTTGTCACCTAAATTATCGCAAGATAAATGCTTTTGTCTTCCAAGCTTTTCTTAAAATTGCTGCAAAACTGTGCTTGAGTGTTTCTTGAAACATACAGATGTATTCAGAGGTTGCTGTTTATTCCTAAAATAGCAACAACAATTATTCCCTGGGAAGCAGTATTTCAAGGTACCTTAAAGTTGCAAAGTCAAAATAAAATGAGGAAATAAAACCAAGTACAGCAGTGTTTAAACATGCTTGTTCAGTGGGATACAGTCTTTCAAGGATTGTGTATTTTTTTCCTTTTGCTCCTAGTGTGCAGGATGTCAGTGTCCAGAACGTTAATTTTTTCACATTCTTTTGCCTCTGTCCCTGTGACACTGTGTCACTCATTCTGCACCAGCCAAATTTGTCGTTTCAAACTCTTTCCCATCTTACACTGTTCCTGTGTCAATTTGAAATACTTCACTGCACTCATCACCATTGCTCTTCCTTTGATTTCTTATTTTAGTCCAGAATCCAGGCCCAGAGGGTTTCCGAGCATTATCTATTTTTTCACATTGTCTCTGGTCTTTGGCCTGTTACCTCCTCCTTGCTTATGGCCTGTCTGTCTTCTCCCTGAAAGCTGGATCCAGGTTGAATTTTCCTCCTCGATCCAGCTTGGCAAAATCCTTGCCTTTGCCTCTTAGCTCACCCATCCCTCATTCTTTGCCTGTCTGTACATTATGTACAGGATTAGAGAACTCTAAAGTGAAGTGATTATGATGGAACCAAATAAAGCAGAAGAGACAAAAATAGTTGCAGAATGACTAGATACTTTCCATTCCCTATTATTTGTAGAAAGAAATGGCAAAACATCAGTTTCAGATGTGGAATGGAAATGTAACAGTGGCATCAACAATAATGAATTTTCAGTTTACTAAGAATATTATAATTCATTGTTACAAAAAGTAGATCCGGATTCCTTTTACTGTACGTTGATAAAATGCAGTAAAAGTGTTTCAGAACATGATCTGCAATTTAAAAATTGAGCAGAGAATAGTTATTAGGATTTTTCAGTAAAAAATGGTAATTCCAGCAACAAAGAATGCCTCTACCTATTTTCTTGACCAAGAAACTACATGTGCCATAAACTGTTTATAATTTACTGAATGCTACTTTGATCCCTGTTTTTTATTCAGATGCTGCTTTGATACTGAATTTTTTCTTGCATTATGCTATTTCTCCAAATTATTTTTCTTCATCCTCAGCCTTTCCTCCTCTTCGCAGTCTCCATCTTCACCTTCATTGGCAAAGCTCATTCACATTAATCTTTTTGCAAGTGTACTTAGCTCTTTCCGAATGCACCTAAATCTTATTCAATGACGTTTGACTTTTAACTTTTATGTTTCTGGATTCGTGATTTCCTTGTCCTTTGCAAATCCATAGAAACCATATTTGATCTTCCATATCTGCCAAAAGAAGTGGGGTTTCTGAAGTTCTAGTTCATTGCTGGGCAGCAAAAGTTCCTTGTTGGAGACTTTTTGAGGTTACTTGTGAATTGTCCTTGATGGTGATCACTAATCGTTTGTGAAATAAAGTTGCTAGTAAGGAAGAAATATTTTAACTATGAGATATTTAAGTTGTTTGTTTCTGATACTCTCATTACTGGCTCTCAGAACCATGTAACAAGAAACCGTTAAACCAGCTGCATTGTCATTTCCTTTTTTTTTTTTAATTTTAATTTTGTAGATATGCCATCAGAACACACTGTGTCTTCGATGTTCTTTCTTGCTCTCTGTGCAGGTGTCAAAAACCATCCTACTACCTGGCTTTTGGGAGCAGTGTGAATTCCTTTGACAAATCTCTTATAATATGGCTCAAAACACTCTCTCCTAATTTATGAGTATTTGGAGTTATGTATGTCTCCATCAGTCTATACCATATAGAGAGGGAGAAATGTTTATCTCTTAAACCTGGATTTAGAAGTAGCTTCTCTGCTTCCATGAGAATGAGGGTATAGACTGAACTTAGGCATTTTGTTGTCTGATTTTAAAATGTGATATTATAAATTTTTTTTTTCATTGATGGTGAACATCCTTAGACTGTTCTGCTGTACTGTGAACTTGAACTCTGTATAAGGCTACCAAAGTTGAGGGTGTTCTGTAAAACCATCAAATATTGCTGGTCTATTTTGTGTAAATTTTGGATTTTGTGTAAATTATCGATGTAGTAGCACACATCCTCCCTAAAAAAAGGGGTTGAGAGAAAAGGGAATTTCAATACCTGTCTTGGCAGTAAGTGAAATTTCACTTCTTAAGCAATTGGGCAGCAGCAGCATATCTTTCTTGAATATAATTTTAGAAGTGTATGTTACTATTGTTTGTTGCTTTTGTCAGCATCAGAACAAGATTTTAAAAGATGGGGAAGTATAAAAAAGGGCCACGTTGTTTAGGCACTAAAAACAGTAGAGATACACTCTAGTTACCTGGTTTAATTGCTCAGAAAACTGTAGCAACTCATTAAAGAAAGGCAATTCCCACTGCATGGAAATCTTTACAGATTAAAAGATGTTTGAGTTGGAAAACCTCTTCTGATAGTGTCAACTTGCAGAAGTATTTGCTACTTTGGATTTTCAAGACCTTGCTTAAGGAGCATTTAAATTTATACCCACTTTTTAAACCTTCAAGTGATTATTTGCATTGTAGGTGTTTGTATGGTAATTTAGCAAAACTGTGAATTCCTGTATTTCAGCAGATTGTTCTTCACATTCCTTGAATGTGTGGTACAGTGGAATGTAACAGATTAAAGTCATTATTAGTCCTTTTTTATTTTTTTTTTTTAATACAAGCATACTGTGTGTTGAATTGTATTTCAGCTGTCTGCACTCTCTATTGACTGCCAGTCTTTGGTCCAGGCCCTTCAGGAATTGCCTCTACATGTGAGACTGAATGTAGCTGCTGAACTTGTGCAGGTAATGCTGTGTATTTTCACAAGAATATGCAAGTATTTTAAGTGAAACCGTATATGCAAGAATGATTACTTTAAACTTGGTCTTCAGACATAAGTAGTATGTATTTTATAAGTAAATACAGTTCTTGAGACTGGCACGTCAAATAGCATATGATGCAGGGTACCCATCTATCAGCACGCGTTACGCGAAGTTGGCTTTAAACAAAATGCTTTGGCGTGCAGCACATTAGATTTGAAGCCAGGTGCCAGGGTTGTTTGACATGGAATGACTGCACTGCTTTTGTACTTGCTTCTCTTAGCACATGTTCAAAGTTTGCACCACAAATTTGAAAGCGCTTTTACATTCTTTCCTGTTTAATATTTT
The DNA here is from genome assembly GCF_000703405.1 of Apaloderma vittatum. Lineage (NCBI taxonomy): Eukaryota > Metazoa > Chordata > Aves > Trogoniformes > Trogonidae > Apaloderma > Apaloderma vittatum. The sequence continues at coordinate 93,645 of NW_009719811.1, forward strand.
GTCATTTACTCTTCTACATAGTTAACATCAACGTATGTGTTTATTCCATGATTCAAACTTACATCTGTGTTAATGACATTTTTTAAACCTGTTCAACTGACAGTTCTACATATTCTAGTCATTTACGCTCTGGTGAAAGAAAAAAAAACCCAAATCACAACAGAATATTAGAAAAAAATGTTTCTTCAGGCTGTGAAAAAATAAAATATTCATGTGAGGGCAAAAGAACCCATGAGACCTAAGCACAAAACAAATTCTCTAAAAATGTGATCTTCTCAGGCAAGAAAAACAGAAACATGACTCCTACAGAAGAAATTTTACTTCTGTTTGGAGTTGCTTCTGTGACTGACCCATCTGTGCTCTTTCTTAAGAGAGCCCATATATGTCTCAGATGTGATGTCTAAGGGAACCAGCAAATAAATGTTACTTTCAAATACAATTTTCTTCTGAAGAGTTCTAGTCACAGTCGTTTTAACTTTTATCAGGGTTGCAAAGTGTGTGTTATGACATTTACTATTTGTCTTGTCGTTCTGAGCGGTGATGTGGTCATCAGATACACGGCAGTGTTACTAGTGCCAGGGCATCCCCATAAAAGCAGAATCGGTGTTCCAGGGTTAAATGATGAGTTGCCATTTCTTGTTTCACTATTTGATAATGTTTTGTAATTTGATGTCATTTTTCAAAATGTACAGCTATATGCTCTTAACTTTTGCTAAATGATTTTCAGCAACCTTTAGTATGGTTTACTTTCAAGACTGGAATTTTGCCTAACATGGGATAATGTTTCTAGCCAAATTCTGACTTTGGTCATTCCAAAATTCAGGGTATTGATGAGATTTTGTTACAGAAGAATTAAAGAAAAGTAACGCTCCAGGAAGCACTTGTGAAACAATGGAACTTGCTGATTAGCATAAACTCTCCTATTCCATAAGCAATGAAAGGAGTTTGTAGTTCCTTCTGTAAAAGTATCATCAAGATTGCTTTAGTTTACTTTCTCTTTTGAATTCAATTCTGCTGAAATTCATTGCGCCTTCTTAAGTGATCAAATGTAGGAAGCATGTATTACCGTCCAGGTTAGACAGAACAGTAAAAATGGAGTTAAACATTACAAAGACTCAAGTCCTTTCTTGTTCTTTTAGGCATCGACACCTGCAGAGCTCCCACAGATGAAATCTAAAATTATTGAAGACAGCAAGAGGAGAGAGCTGCTAAAAAAAATCAAAGCGAAGCGGTGCCAGTCTCCCACCCTGTCGGTGAGTCTCTTGCCCCATCAGATCCTGGAAGTAAAACCGGTGCTCGGGCAAATGCAGTGGAACCGTTTCAGCGAGCTCAGCCACGATCAAAGCAAGAAAGTGACCATTTGGATGAAGAACTGGATCTTCTCCTAAGCCTGGATGCTCCCGTTGGTACAGAAAGCAGACCTGCCTCAGGTGCATTATCCTACAGCGCATCAACTGAGAAACATCCGAAAACGGATTGTCAGGAAGACGGTAAGATTTCTCTTCTCCCCAGCATGCCCTTAGT
>NW_009719811.1:95178-98581 GCF_000703405.1 Apaloderma vittatum
CTCTCTGTTCTCGTGATGGTTTTGAACTCTTGATTAGCCAGTCAACAGTGCTGCTGTCATCAGCTCTGTCCTGTTGCGTTTTGTTTACCTGGGGCTGTTCTGGCCCACTCGATCTTTTTCAATTTTAACTCCCCACTGAACTAACCTTTCCACATTTTTTAGTTTATTTTAAGCATTAAATTATTCTGCAGAACAGCATTTGTCTTATGATTCAGCAAAATTGTACATAAAAAAATAATATACTGCTAGAAAATTTTAGTGAGAGGAAGATAAAAATAATTTTTTTAAGTAACATTATCAGCCCTTACTTCACTGTGCGAATAGTACAAAGAAGAATTGATAACTGCTTCTGATGGCTTGTGAAAAATGCTATTTTCAAACCTGACTAGCATTGATTTTACAAAATTAAGTTTGTATATATATATTAATATAAATGTGAAATATGAAAATTCGGATATAAATACATAAAATATAAACATGTCCAAAACCATTTAAATTTCAGAAAAATTGTCAAACCTTTCCTTTTATTTGCATTCCTAGAAGTTTTACTACTGTTTGTTAGTTTTGATGGTTTGTGAATCCTCCTCCCCCGTCCACAATGCTATAAAAGACTTTCTAGTATCTCTCATTTTTTGCATATGATTTTCTTGCTGTCTTAAAAAATAACAGGATCTGAGAAAAAGCCCTGGTATGAATTGTTTCAAGTCTGTTCTTTTCACTTTTCTAGACTCTTTAAAACAAGATATGCCTGAAGAGAAGAATACAGCATCACACCAACAGCAAAGTACATCTAAAAATGTTACTGAAGAAGAGCTTGAAGACTGGCTGGACAGCATGATATCCTGAAGCTCAAATTTTCTTAGGTGAATAACAGAATACAGCCAACTCTAAGCAGAAAGTGGCATCTTTCACTTTGTTCGGTGTGCCAAATGCCCAGTTTTCTTTGCTGGCAACTAAAATTTTGTGCAACCAAAATGCATTTAGATGTGATCGAAAATTGGCTTAAGACTAATATTGTTAGAGAGGTTTAAAATTTTTGATGAAATTAGGGTTTGGTTTCTTTTTGCTACAGCAAACTACGAGAACCATTACTTCAGCTTGTACTTTGCTCTATGTACTCCTTAAAATAAAGCTATGAATGAGCAATGAATATGTGTTTTTAGCCATCATCCTCATCCCACATCTCCCTATTGTATAAAAGTGAGAAAGAAGACAGCAAAGGTAATATTTTGTTTATAATACTTTATTGCAGTGGGCACTTTTTATTAGAAGAAAAAAATGCATAATCCTAACAGCGTCTACTTGCAGGTGACCATAGAACATCGTTTTGTTTTGGCCTAAGATTTAAATTGTATTAATTTTGATAGTGTATGTCTTTTAACAGCAGCATCTAATAAGCTGTTATTGAAGGGCGAATAGAAACAAACTTCAAGTGCAATTTCATACAGAAAGACAGAAAAGCAATACAGTTAATGGATCTATTAATCTAGAACACAAACATAAATAAAAAGTTTGCATAGCTATGTCTACAGAGGTTTTAAGGCACTTAATGTTTCAAGGTTGACGAAGTGTTTGAAAATGTTTTCTTTTTAACTGCTTAAAGCTTTTCAAGCTGTATCTTAATACATTCACTAGCAAATACTGGGAGGGGGGAAACCAGGCAGCAGTTAGAAGTATTTCTTCTGAGGCATGGCCTCTGATGTTCAAGTTATTGAATGGCACATGTGCAATTAAGACACCTTTTAGCCCTTTCAGCTGTACTGCCAAACGCCAGGTTAGTGATGTGGTTAGAAGCTGCTAGAATTTCAGACAGTGTTTGAAGTGGAAGGCTGGAGTTAAATCTGGCATAGTTTTCTTTTTTCTAATTAAGTTCCAACAAAAGACTGGTTTAATTTGTGGTAGGTACAAAAAGCCTATGAAATAGAGTCAAATTTTACATGTCTTGAAGTTTAAAGACCTTTAAAGCAAATATAAGCCTTGAAATTACACCGTTAAAAGAAAAGGGGTTTTTGTGTAGTGGATCTGAAGAGTTCATGAATAAATAGTTCCTTTTCCGATGCTAGCCAAGTTGATCCTCGTATTGTTTCCGGAAGCAGTCCCCTGCTGGGAAAAAGTCCCAACATCTTTCTTGGTACATTTTCCACACAAATGACTCCTGAAAACAAATAAAGAGTGTTTATTTTAATGGAGTGCCTGCAGTTTGTGTTCTAGATAGACTGTTACCAATAACGAGGAGCTGTGACTATTACCATGGAGTAAACCATGAAGACCTTGAAACTCAAAGATCGCAGCTCAAGAAGGTTTGTAAGTCTTGTTCTGTACTTTTATTGATTCAGTATTACTGAATTTTAAGCCTTGTTAGAAAAACTGTAAATTAATCAGTCTAGTTATACCAAAGCAAACCTGTTCATAATCTCTCTCTATATAAAATGTGGCTTAGTTTGCTTGGAAAAGGTACTTTTTGTAGTGTGTGCATTAACAGCTTCTTATTTGAGATAAAATATAATTAAATCCTATTTATTACTTATTTATATTTAGGGCCTAATAACACTAAACATACAAATATCCATATACCTATCTATATATAGGGATATATGGATTTAGATTATAAATACAATAGCTTAATCTTTTGGGAATAAGCTAAAGCGACTGGTACATGTCAAGGTTTCATTTCACAGATAAGATGATGGTAACATTACCAGTAACTGACCTCTGACAACAGTTCAGTGCTGGGTAGAAGAGCACCCTGCTGCAGCCCACCCCCACCCTCTTTTTTACCCCTTCCTTTTAGTTGCAGACCACTTTCCGAGGGCGGCATCATCTCCCCTCCCTGGTGGTCCTTCAGTTCCACCTGGTGGTACACAGCTACAAGGCTGGTATAGATAAAAATCTTGAAAGATAACCTTAAGAACTTTCTACTCACCTGGCCAGTATGCTCAGTTTCATCCTTGTTGATGAGATACATCAAAAAGAACCTGAAACAAACACAAGAAGCCGGTATTAATGCAGAAAAAGTAACATCTCTGCCTAACTGTCCCTAGACTGGGGTACGTGAGGGAGATGATGCCGACCAGCAAAGGACCAATAGTGGTGGGTGGCTGAAGTGCTTATGTTAAAGGAGAAAACTCTGGCCTCCAGTACTACTTCTGTGGAAGTACTAACAGATGAAAAATCTGTAGAAGCAGAAAAACGCGGTTTAGCGTTTTCTTCATGTCAGCGCTTGGAGCGGTACCTTGTGTCAGGCGAGTGCCAACCCCTGTGCACGTGCGCTCCAGTATCTGACCCTGGAAGCAGTCGCTACGGCTGCTGGTACAAGAAGCGGCGAATGCGCGGCTGCACCGAGATTCCCCAACACGGGTGCGGCACAGCTCGGGAGCTGAGCCTGTTGCAGGTACCTGCGCTC
>NW_009719811.1:98594-148444 GCF_000703405.1 Apaloderma vittatum
CTGCGGCGTTCACACCTCGCACAGCTCCTGGATACCTGCTGCTGGTACAGCGCGTTTGGAATTAAACGTGGTATGTGCTTTCACTGTAAAGAAGGGAATGTGTACTGACCTTTAACCACCACTTGAAGGGCAGCCCGGTTACAAAGACTGTTCACTGTATATCCTAATCTTAAGGAAATGGCTGTTTTAAATTTACTGTGAATTACAGGTTCCCAAATATCAATTAAGCAATTCAGTATCATAAGAAAAGCTTGGATGTTTTAGACTGGTAAAATTATGGATGTTAATGGAAATTTGCCTCACAAAAGTGACGTGCATTGACTTGGCAGTGTCACTTGCTATGCAAGGTATGATGCAGCCTCCACCCCAGGGGGCACTTTTTTTTTCTTTTTTTTAATTTTAATTAAAAGTCTACATGCAGTATTCCAAAGCCAGACTTCTATGAGATACCACCAGTTCAGCTCCTGTGGTTCTTCTGGCACAAAACTTGTATAATTATCATTGTTGCAGGAGTAACTAATGCCACCAAAAAACCTGCTTAAATATCCTGTTTGATCGGCTCTGTATTTACTATTGAAATAGAAGATCCCTATCTTGGGAGCCTGGGCAGTAGTCTAAACACAGAGCTCCTGCTTGCTTTCAGGTTTTGGAAAGCTGCACTCTCACTGAAGAACTATAGAATCAGACTTATACATTATTTTTGTAGTTAATCTTCCAGAAATGCTTTTTTTGTAGTGGTTGATGTTTTGGTTTTCTAGAGACCAGAAAGGAATGGAGATATTCCTCAGTTCTACAGAATTCTGTCTTAGGATGGTCAGCAGTGTGTGCACTGAAATTACTCTAGAGCTAAAAATTAGTACTCTAATTCCAGTAGTAAAATATACTTACAGATAGTTTGCCAGGTTGTGTTCTTGCAAAGTATGTGTTTCAAAGCCATGTGGGGTTGTGTCAAAATAGTCATTGCCAATTCCACAAATGAAACATTTGGTCTGGAAACACAAGTTGTGGTTATACAAGTGATTTTTAACTCAAAGACAGTATTTTAACTGGTAACAATCTGGAGTAATAAGAGTAACGAAAAACATAGTGTGCTTAATCATACCTCCATATCTTCTCTCACTTGTTCTTGCTGGTCTCTTAATTCACCAAAAGCATCAATAATGAGACCTATTTTGAATGAAAAAGTAGCAACACTTCAGTAATTAGCAATATTCACATTTCAGGTAATGTCCAAAGACTCCCGTCTTTTTGGAGTTCAGCATACTTATGTCTAGGCTGAACAATCCGAGTTACAATCATCAGTTTCTAGACACCTAATGTTTGCTGACAATGCACCCCTCCACTTCCTACTTAGGAAGAACAGAGTTGGATCATTCTGGAGACTGTGACATTCGTAACTTATTCTCAGTATAGATGTATTACATTTTTTGCTTTGTCACCAGATTGCCATTAACACAGTGTTTTTTCCTAACAGCCTTAGGTCAGTTTATAAAATTACTACTTCAAGAATTAATGATTTTATCAGCTCAGAAAAAAAGTCTTTATAGAAGTATTGCTAAATTTACCTCAGACACAGATACGGTTTCAATACATTGCAGAACTTCAGTAAACTAAATTCCAATGGTCTCTACGAAGGTAAGTGACAGTACCTTGAATAATGGCCAGTAGGATAACAATGACAAAGAAGAAAAATGTAATGTCAAAGACAATTCGATACATTTCATAAGGGTCTCCAGCAGGATCTTCAATCTCATCTCCAATGCCACCGCCAGCTCTTACACCCACATACATGTGAAAAAGGTAACACTAAAAAAGAGAAAGAAAAATTACAAATATATTTACCATGAATGATTCGGCTTGGTGGGTTGTTTTGTATCACACACTTTGCACTAAAAATCTGTTTATGTCCTAATTTCATAGAATCATAGAATGGCCTGGGCTGGAAGGGACCTTAGAGATCATTTAATCCAACCTCCCTGTCATGGGCAGCAACACCTCTCAACTAGATCAGGCAACACATGGTTACATCTTCTAGTGCACTCACTAAGAGGGGGAGTCACCATCAGCTGTTACCCTCCTCACTCCCTTGGTCAGTCTTACAGACTAAGACCTTTTGGGGGCATTTTTCTTGTATTTTTTAGTGTATTCAACTATATTCTACCCCTTGTATTAATTCTTACGGTTCTAGCTTGCTCTGAGTAAGCAGAGGACATCATCTAAGGTCTTCTAATTGAATTTAGAAATGTTGGCAAATACTGCCAGAAAATAAATAGTGACACACAACAAGTAGCTCTATCTGTGTTTAGGTCGTTTCTGGATAATTTCATTTTGCAACAGTAGATGTCTGATTTAGTATATTGCAAATTATTTATAATCTGAGAAACACAGCCTGTATTCAGTTGGATGAGGAAGAAATCGCTTTGCAAAAATGTCATTTTTTGAACATACAAGTCTTAATGGAAAAATCTTTAAAAATCTCCGTGTTTAAGCTATGTAAGCATATTAAAATGGAATCTTCTGTCGGAGTGAGATACTGCTGATGTTCCCATATGAATTGGCCACAGAATCTTGTAAACCACCTTCAGTCACACAATGTGGGTTGAAAACAATGGAAATCTCTAAACCCAGCCCATGTCCTGAAGTCACATTAGGCAGCAATGGCAGTGTTAAGTAATCAGCCTAAGGTCTGACAAATCTGTTTTTTCATAAGCAAATGCTAAACAGAACTATAGATCCATTTTTATAATGCAACTTCACTGCTGACATAAGATGCCAGGATTAGTTTAATTACTTAAAATTGTAACTTGGAAATGATTTAGCTCACTTGGTAGAGTGGTTTAAAATGTAATATAGTTTCATTATTCCTTTTACTCCTGCATCTATTTCACGACCAGACCATTGTGTCCACTTCACAGAGGGACCAGTTAAGGTGCCCAGGCAGTATTATTTTCATAATTTCTATCATTTGCACTGAATGTTTGAAAGAAAGTTCAAGAATAGGGAAGATAATTTTGCGAAGTCCACCACACACCTCTGTTCTGAGATATTTTGTTCTATCTTATTATATAACAGGGCAAAGTGACTGTTGCATGGAAGAAAGGAGCTGGCCACAGACTCTGAATATTAGATTTGTAATATCTGAATGTGTGCTGGTTTTTGTATACAGTAAGATCAAAACCTCTTCATAACATAATACTTGTCTGTAGAGTATCATTTAATATGACATAAATAACACTCTGTGCAACAGGTGGAAATGAGAAGTGAAATTAGTAGTATTAGATTATCATCCATAATAACACTTCTCACCCTTGACTAAATTACTAATTGTAAGCACTTTGTAGCAGGCTTTTGTAACTAGTGCTAATATCATATATGTTGTATAACCTAAATAAGGATAAGAAGAGCTTGCACACTGGCAAACATTTGGAGCAAACTGTGTTTATTTGTGCTGTGACAACATGGCTTCTTTTTGCAGGGTTGAATAATTTGTCATGAAATTTCTTCCAAATACTTTAAGGCTTTGCCATCTCCACATGTAAAAGAATTACAGCAAAGCATATACCACGGCAATTAGGGAAAAAATGCAGAATATCTGCCTATACTAGTGAGTGTCTTCTGCCTACTGTTGAGTTTAGACCACTGGTGAGTGCAGAGGCAATTCTGAGACCATTCCCATTTTTAAATGACATAGAGCAAGATGAAGAAACCCAGGGTTTCAACAACAAAACCATCCCTCCTTGCTTATAGTTTACTTGTTAGTATCCTTCTGAGAAATCGAGATGAGATTTGAAGCATGGTAGTGATGTTTTACTTACGGTCATCATGTCATCACATTTCATGTCTGGTTCATCTTCATCTTCACTTTTGTTGTAAAATTTGCGGAAGAAGTTAAACGCCACAACAGTGTAAAGATACACTACGACAGCCAGGAGTCCTACAGTAAGCACGAGCTGCATGTGGAGACAGGACATGAAAGCAGGTTTCAGTTTCTTTCTGTCAGAGGAGATAAGCTAGCTCAGTTTGCTGCCAGAAGTACTGAAAATGTATCATATTGTACCTTCCCCAATTAGAGAAGTAAAGGCAGCACTCACAATAGCTCTGAGGTTTCCCTACTGCTGGGATCAGCATAGAGGCATTACTTTACCCTGCTCTCGACATGAAAATCAAAAAATAACACTCCATTATCAAGAACTGAAATTTACATCTTTCTGAGCTATATGCAGAGATTACATATCACTGAAGCAATGTTTCCACTACCTAAAAGTTAAATTCTAGTAACTTGAAAAACTGGATATATAGTGAAAATTAAATGATAAACAGTACCCTCCTTTTGTAAATTTGATAAATAATTTCAACTAGGATTTATTATGACTTATCATAGTCTGTTTTCTGTTCCAAAACTGGTTCGCAAAGCCATCAATAAAATCAATAGAAAATTTTTTAGAACAAAGGGTCCTGCTTTTAAGCAAATAAAATCCTTAGCTGAAAAAGCTAAGCAGTTAATGAAATTCTATTGTTCGTTGGAGTTGTTGGTATTAGAAGATTCAGCTCCGGAGAGGTTACTGAAGGCTACACATTTAAAAAAATGCAATACTTGTTATTTCTCTTTAAAAAGAAATGTTGAAAGTATTGAACAACAAGCTGATCGTCAGTTTATCGCTTTCTGCTAATCTGTAAGTGCACTCCCAAAGCGAGCATTTCAATTTAAAAATCTACAGCTGCCTTTCAGTGTTCCTGTATACTAGCAAGAAAAGCACCAGGATTAGAAAAAAAATCTTTGCTTGTTAAGAATATATATAAAAAGCTGGGGTCTTGGAATAGTTTTCTCAATTATACCCGGTTTTGAGTGTTACGCTTAGAAAGATCTCATACAGAAAATATATCACTCATTAAATTAAAAGTAATACAACTTTGGCCATCCTGGAGGAGCATGAAGGGGATAAAAACATTTTCCTATGTGCTATTGTAGAAACTTCCTTTCCAGATAAGGGAAGAAACTTCAGCTGGTCGATTTGTGCTGAAAGAAAGGATTAAGCAAACACAAAGGCTGTATCAAGAGTTAAGCTAAAGGGATATTCTTGTGCCTCTTCCAAAGTGTTACGTGGTTTAAACTGTTTTGACAAGTTGAATAGGGTGAAAGAGAGGGCTTAGGATATATACTACTGCATTTGAGAAGGAATGGAACGTGTATGCTTGAAATTAAATTTTGAGGAAGTTCTGTTATTCTTAAATCTAAGATAAAAAGCGTTTTAGTGGAAAGCTTGTTTCCAGTGGTATGCCAGCTTGTGTACGTTGCACAGTTATTTCTGGAAGCGGGTTTTATTAATCTGATTTTTGCATAATGAAGTGACATATAAATATATTCCACAGTGCAGAATGCCCACACCTGTAAGCACATTCTTGAAATCTCAGGACCCAGCTGTAGCTAAGGACAGATGGTGAATTCTTGTTAGTTATCTCCAATTAGTTCATCCTTGAACATAGGGAAGGAGCTGCTTAGGACGTAATACATATTCTTGTATTTTTCTAAAATGAGGGATTTTTCTATTGTGCACAAACTTCTCTATCTCTCAGCCCTTCGTGGGTATAAATTATGATTTCATAGGATTTAACACACGTTAAATGTGCTCCAGAAGACACGATGGGATCTATTCTTTAATCCAATCATGATCAACATGGATCGCATTCCAGTATTTCTTAGGTAGCACAAGCTGCTTTTCCAAGTACTGTTAAGAAAACCATTCATTTTTGAACCTTTGCCCGTCACACTAACCTGTTTGCCATTGTGAGTGACTGAAGACAAAATGGTTCGCAGTGTCTTGAAGCCCATAGCAATATCCAGCAGATGAGCAGCAAAGAAGAAGTTGTTGTAGTGCCCGAGGATGGACATGGTGGTGTACCAGGCCAGGTACAGAAAGGACTGCAGAGAAAGCGGCGAGGGGCAGAATGTGAGCAGGCACTGGCGTGCGTCCTTGGCTCCACAACACAGCTTGCTTTTAGTCACTCAAGTTACAAAATGGAGTAATACGAGCGTGATCTGATTTGAATGACAGGCTGAACGTAATACCTCTGTTTTACAGGTTCAAAAAGACTGACTGTTATCATCACCGCTGTTCAGCTGTTCATTTAAGGAGTGTTTATTGCTAATGAGACCTGTGTCTTTACATATTTAAATGCAGTGCTCGGCACCTATGTTATTAACATTGAAATCCCCTACTTAGAACTGTTTCGCTTGAGAAGCTTGTTCCACAGTACTTTAAATTTCAGTCCTGATGCTGGAGGAGAGAAAATGCACTGTATCACTTGAGACACTTTAAGTCTCAGACCACCTCGGCCAGGACATGTAGAAAGCGTAAGGCACATCATACAGCTTATTCTTTAACAAGCAGTGAGCCTGAAGCTTTTACTGAAGAACAATGGCTCAGTGTGCTTTTAGTGCGCAATGAATTTATACGTCCTCTCTTCATTCACCTTGGCCTTCTTGTTTGATTGGGAATGCTCAAGAGGATTTCACAAAAATAAAACAATTTTTTTAAAGTGTGGTCCTTTTAAAGAAGTGTGACAGAAAAGAATTATCCAGCCACATCAAACAGATAATTCAAGAACAAAAAAGAGTAACTTTCTGTGCTTGATTTTAAAAAAGGACACCTTTAGTTACAAAATTAAATAAATGTACTTAGCTTCCAAATACTGGCATTTTATTAATGGTAAGGAGGTGCATATTGCCCTTCAGAACTGAATTTTAACATAAAGTAATTTGCAACAACACAAGACAGAAAAAGAAATTTTACAAGGGCTCTGTAATGCAACATTATTTGTGTATGTTTGTTTAAAATAAAAGCAGATGGTGGAAGACATACAATCATGTTTAGAGTAAATCAAAGCATATTCTTTTAAGTTAACAAACTCACATTATCAGTGAAAACAACTCCGAGCTTCCAAATGTGGTACTTTGTATCAATGGAGCTTAACCTAGGAAATAAAAAATTTTGGAAGTGCTTCAATGTCAAAATTAAGTATTGAATTCTGTAAGTATAAACAACAAACTAGGTTTGGCGCTTCACATTTGTTAAGTGTTGAGGAAACCAAACCCTTGCAGGAGCTTAGATTGTTTGGGACCTGAATACATTCAAGCTCTCATCTTCACGGATGGATTAAGTAAGTCAGGAAAACATTTCTGATCCTTTTCTAGACACCTGACATCTAGAACTTTGTTATCAATACTAACTAACTCTGTTTGTTGTAAAACCTAAGAAACTTTTTTAAATACTGCATTGATTATTGTTTAACAGAAAAGAGCATTACGGTTTTTTTTTCTTTTATAACACAAGTGTAAGTATGTTTTAGAACAAACTAAAATTTTACTTCCATGCTAAGAAGACTTCTCAATTTTAATTTTCCAAGCTGAGGAAAACACTACATTTTAAATATAAAATCTCTTTTGATCTTTGACAGTGAAGTTAGTTACACATAATTGTCTGTGAAGTTCAGAAGCCATACCATGATACCAGAGATGCCTCTTCTGGATCACTCTCCTCCACTGGACTAAAATCAAGGGCATTTTTGTCCAAACCCAGAAGTTCTGCTATGCGCTCTGCTCCATATAAGTCTCCGTACTTGTTAATAACCTAGAAATTGAAAAAAGAGAAGCTTTTGCTCAGCGAAAGATCTTGGTGACATTCACCAGAAATTATATTTAAAAAAAAAAAGTCAGTCACAATTAACACTACTAGAACAGTCAGAACTCCCAGGAAGCCAGGCAAGAGGAACATTAAAAAAAATAAACAGAAGCATTAAAGGCTATTATCTGAAACCTTATGTATAATTTGCCATCATTTAAGCTGGCATGTTTTTCTTTTTTTAGGGGGATGAGGGGGCTTTGTATCCTCAAGATGACAATGACTGTAAATGAGACCTGTGTGGCTGACTGACAGCACAAAGTTACTTCGAATGCCTGAGTCTAGGAAGGAAACCACAGCCTGCTGGCTTCCTCCCTCCTCCCACCCACGCTGCAGCTGCTTGTTCACTGAGACATTTACCACGACAATGTCTTCCATAAAACAAGATTCAGATCTCAATTATCTGTGTATTTATGTGTACAGAAGTATATTGCACACAGATACCTGAATTAACTGAATAAGAGATTATTGCTATGACTAACATAATAGAAGTATGAAAAGCCTACCTTCCGTTTTACAAATTTGTCCCAGTAATTGTTAGGAAAGGACCTATACAGATAAGGCAAAGATATTTCAAGTTAAATAACTTGTTAAGGGAAAGAAAGACAACAACAAAAAAAGAAAATACCACGTTCCCAATCAATACAGCTTCTGGTACAACTTCATTCACTCGCACACTGCGCTTCAAATTACAATTTCTATTGTTGACTTGCTCTGTTTCTCTGTGTCACTCCTATAGAGTGCTGCAGCTCACTGAGATTTTTCTTTGTGTTGCCTACACTTGCATCGTTCACCCACAGAACAGCAGGTGAGTCTCCTAGAATCAGTGTATGACTACTGCAGTATTTGCTAACGCTTATAACCTGACAGTAATTCCTGTCAGATCAACTCAATTTCTGGGACTGCTGTTTTGTACTGGATTTGTTTCTCAACATGTGCAAATTTTGTAAGCAAGAAGTGGAAAAGAAAGGTGGGGGAATATTCCTATACAATATGAATGTGAAACCAAATCATTGAAAAGAATGCAAGTTGTCTTTTCTCAGCAGTGACTAACATGCGAGATGTTTTGGAGAAAGCTTGTGAGGTACGATGCACAAGCCTTGCAAACCTCAGAAAAACGAAAAGGAGGTGGAATACGCATGTTATGATAGTATTTATGAAATAAATGGGTAATGTAGGATTTCATTAGAATCTACTACTGTAGCATCCAGTATAAGGGAAAGAATGCCTTTGTTTTACATGAAGTAGGTGGCAAGCAGACAGGGAAGGTTCTAGATCAGTGGCTTAATGAGCTATATTTATAAACAGTTTGCATATAATGATTTATTTTTACATACGGAGTATTGATAACCAGGCGATCCCACTGTCCTTTAATGTCATCTTCAGAGGGCTGTTCAGTTATGTACAGTCCATCAAATTCCAACTTTCTAGCTACTTCCTTCTCTCTCTTGAATACAACCAGAGGGACCTATGAAAATGACAGGGGACATCTTTGTCATTTTTAGAAACTGTGGCATCTACCTACAGTATTGTAATACTATGTAATACACACACACTGCTGTGAACAAAGTTAATGCCAGATGGAGTATGTGAGGAAAACATGTACATACTGAATAGTGAGGATTTGTAAACAACTAGGTACAAATCGGTATTCCAGTATTAGCTCAAAAAAATCACGTTGGGACATAATCAATGTTCTTTAACAAGTAATACATTAGTAGTAAGATTCATAACTTGCCTTTAAGCAGTAGTATCCAATCACACAGACAAAGGAGATGACAGTATGAACAACTGCCAGGGCTCTGAGAGCAGGTGCCATGTAACCTGTGCTTTCTTCTAAGACAAAAAACACCATGCCCTCATCCTCTTCCTCTTCGTCAAAAGAGTTCCAGAGATTAGAGTCGTCTTCTACTTCATCTAGTGGCTCTTCTGTCACCTGAGAGAAATTCAAGCACATTTAAAACAGAAGATAAAAGCTTTTGCTTTAATGACAAATGATGTCTGCAAAGCCTGCTCATGGGAAGATGATGAACAGTAATGTCCTTCCTTTTGACAGCAGAGGCGACCACAGTCATGTCGTAGCACTGAAAAGAGAATCTAGAAAAAACAAGTACAGGCATATGACAGTTTACAAATCTCTCCTTTAGCAGTACCATAGCAAAGCCAAAACAATGAAAAAGTTACGCAGAAACGTTTTCTTGGAAGAACTAAGCAACAACAGGGTTATCTTACAGGACTGAACTTTTTTGTTTGTAACCTACGTTGTTCCTGACTACCAGAGTCTAGAAATAGAGTTCTCTTGTAACCAACTTGTACATTGTCCATAAATTTTTATGTCCTGAGGTTTAGAGCTTGCAAATTATTGCAGTATTTAATCAATATTTTGTAAATACCCCAAACCATAAAGCTGTCACACTGTCCTAAATTCTTCCGACGACTTTAAAAACCTGGCCTTTAAAATAGAAGCCCTAAGCGCCCTTCTTCTGACAGCTTTATCTGAAAGCTGAAGTCCTGTTCAGTGCTATTCGGCTCCCACTGACCTCTTCCTCTCCGTGACAGACGGACCTGTGCTGATAAACACAAACCTCTGTCCTTGCTCTGTGACAGGGCAGGTTGTTGGCTGACTCGGGAGACCCAATGAAAAGCAGAAGAAGGGAGAAAAAGGACCAGCATAGACAAAAGCAGACTTCTGCCTATGCCTTGGAAATCCACCTTCTTTAACCACATGGGATGGAAAGAGAGAGGATTCCAGTATAAAGAAAAAAGGGCTTTTCTTACAGACATCAGATCTGTAAGGAAAGGAAAAAAAAAATAAATATGCTTTTATGGATGGGAGTTCTCTTCAGTGAATTCTAATTCTTCTCAAGGACGAGGTGGTGAAGATTCAGTGATAAAATCAGTGAAGGCTGCTGAAGATCATCTACTTTGTATCATTGTGTTATACACCAGAACCTGAAAACAACTCATTGGATTCAAATAAAACCCTAGGATTAAGTTTAAAGTATGGATGTATAACTACCTTCATCAGTGATATTAAAAAGGAACTGTAGCCTACTATGAAAAGGCTTCTCTTGCTTTCTGTTCTACTGCCTGCTCATACCAATCAATTAAAGTCCCAATCCCAGCATAGAAATAATCTTCATCACAACAGTCACTAACAATTATACTGGCAATGGCAAAAAAGAAAACGGAGCAAGTAAGTATGAAAACTGATTCATACCCTTGCATGGAAACACAGTATGGGGGGAAAAAAATGCATGTGATGTTCATTAGAGATTACTAAATTCACGGAAAAACAAATTAAATAATGCAAGCACTCCCCACGAAATGCCAAACCCCAGGCCTGAAAAACATGAAAACAAATTATGAACAAATTAAGCATAACTAAAACATATGGGCTTATCTGGTTAAACTGAGACATCGATCTCATTCTGAAATTATGTATGAACTACTTTCCAGCCAAAAATTAATGTAGACAGTAGGGTTCTTCAGAAAAATCAGAAATATGGTCATTGAGAATAATCAGGTGAAGTCTCTGAGTATCTTTAGAAGTAATGAGAGAAAAAAATGCAACAGTTTTGACATTTGAGCTATTTTAGTCAGATTTCAAATATCCTATGATAAGCAACAATCCAAACACTTACGTGAGTAAATGAAAAAATGCCTAGAAACACAAGCTCAAGTGTAAAGGATGAATGAAAAAAATATCTGTTTTCATTCAGCCTGACTAAAATAAATACAGAACAGGTTTATTATCACAAATTTTAGTTACACAATTTAAAATGTCTGGTATCTATAGCATCTACTTCGTATCTAAGTGCTTTAGTTTGTGTTTGAAGGGCTTTATTAAACAAGCCTTGAAACTATCGTTAAATATTCCTCTGGAAGCAACCAAAAAGCATTTATAGAACAACGTATAATCTTACCTTGTAAAAGAGAAGAATAAAGTTGATGGCAAACGCAACAAACAGAGCAAGAAACCTTAAATTATAGAAATTTCTTGCCAAGTAGTGCTGAAAGTAAAAAAAAAAAAAAATTAGAGATGGTGCGTAGTTGATATTAAGATAAAAAAGGTAGGCAGCAAGGTTTCTAGAACAGTAAACCCATAATTGTGTTGCCTTCATACATCAGTTGTAATGAGCACAGGCATTTCTTGGCAGCCTATTCCATTTTACTGTAAACAGGATTAAAAATAATGGGCTTAAAATTGCAACAGGGAAGACTGAAATGAAATCTGAAGCAAAACTTTCTGGAAGGAAATCTGGAAATGATATGCTACAATAATGGAGCAAGCTACTTGAGAAGCCTTCAGAGTTCATAATTTTGACGTTTTAAGAACAATCACAAAAAACCAGAATTACAGAGTCTAGAGTTTAGATTATGGAAAACAGGGAGCTCCTGACAAGGTATTCAAGAGGTTAATCTGTCCTGTTAGCCCAAGACACGGGGAAGTTACACATGAAAACACTGTGTATAACTCAATGAAATATTACAAAAATCACAAAAGACTGAATACAGTCATTTGAACACTCATGCCCATGAACCTTTTATGATGGCATTTTTCCTTCAATATCAAACAAGTGCACTATATTGCATGAATAAAAAAATCAAAGAATTTAAGAAAAACTTACAAGCATCTTTGTTTGATAAATTTCCAAAGCTTTGAAGAAGTTTGCCATAACAGCCTCCGGTTTCTCAATTTTTTGCCCATGCCTTCGCTTCTTTTTCTTTGTTTTTCCCTCTTCTGGCTGCTCAGATTGTACTTCCTTTGCTTTATCTTGTTTCTCACCATCTTCCATGCTAGGAGAAAGGTTATTTAAACAAAAATAACCAGCCAATTTTCTGTATTGTGCACTCACTCATTTAGAAGGAATTCTAATTCAGAAAGTTTGGCTCTGAAAGGTAGAGTTTTGACATCGGGAGAAAAATGATTTTAAGTAAAAGACTTGAGGTAGTCAGCAAACCCAGAGTAAAAAAAGTGACCTTAGTTTCAAATTAAATTCAAGAGCAAAGATGTGGAGACCAAAAGGGTAAAAAGCAAAAATAAATTACTGTTTGTCTTTGAAAGTAATTATGGGAATTTTGTTCTAAAAGACAATACCCACAGTTAATATCTGCAGAATTGTCAAGGTCCATAAAGATCAGATTGCCATTTTATTGCCCACGGAGATGCTCTGCCACCACTTCGGGACTGCGCTGCTTTTCAAAATACTGATGAGACCAAGTACACATAAAGCGTTTTGAATAGTGACCATTGCTTGGATTCTTTCTGACCGAATTATCTAGCATTAGGAAGCAGCAAGGTATTAAACAGGCATTGTGTAAAAATAACTTACTCAGCCTTCTCAGCTTCTGCTTTCCTTTCTGTTTCAGCTTTTGCAATTTCGGATATCTGCAAAAAGTATTTTAACTGTCAGAATGGTTCCATTCAAATAAAATTCTGGTAACTTTAGAGGCTGTTTTGTAAGAAACAAAATAATTGCCATGCTGTATTTTCTATACCACTTTGCACTTTTAAAGTCTTAGGTTTTTAAAAATAGCCCAGACTAGATTTTATCAGTGAAAATGGCAGAAATTCTGCTGATAGCTTTTTGTCTGTGTGGTGTTACCAATACTGTGGCTTGCCCATCTGACTGAACAACTTACAGTAACTGTCCGTGGTTATCAGGCAGACCACGTGACCTGCTGAGGCGGACGGTAACTACAGTAGGATCACACCCTAACACCGGTGTCACTCACACTCAGGGCAGTTACTGATGATGCGGAAAATGAGCATCAGTTTGCCTCATTCCAAATATGAGACTAGGAATAATACAGCATCAAAAATCTGAAAGAGATCTGTGCAATCATCAGATATTACAAAACCCAATTACTTTGTCAAGATCAATGGATGCAGGTGAAAAAACATGAATATTTAGACAACTTTTATCACACAAGGTTTTCTTCGAACTGTTTATCCTGGGTCAGTTGATGGTTCATTAAACCTTTACTGGCACACCTCACAACCAGCTAACTATGTGTTTACAGCCTTCCCTTGAGATAAGGAAAAACCAGCATACAATTTATAGACAGCTAACTGCAGCAAAGAAGCTGGGGCCTGGATATCAAACACCTTTAGGCTTAGTGTTGCAAACTAGATTCACAAATGAATCAAAAGTGCCTCAATTTATCATTCACTTTTGCAAAAATCTGTCTTAACTCGTTACCTCCTTCTGTCAAAGGGCTTAGGCACCAATTGCCTATTGGTGTATTCTCCAAACCCAGTATTTTTAAATCCCATTCACAGCACACTTATGCTAAACGAGGCAGGATTTTAAAGACTAAGTTTTAAATACACACAGAGAAAATAATTGATAAATAAATAAGAAAAATAAATAGGAGTAAATAAGAAAAATAAATGGGCAGTAAACAAATCTTGGAGAAGAACATACGAATGAAGAGGAAATAATGAACTAAGAAGTTGTACAATGGAGGTTTATCTTGACAATATCTGGAAAGCATGCCATAAAGAGGTGGATTAATGATGAGAGGGAAGACATATTTGAATAACAAATAGAAACAGATCTGAAGTGTAGAGTGAAACACAATGCCTTGCAAATATGACAAATGCATTTGAGTTTTGACATTTAGTTTAAGCCATTTTTAAATGGAATGATGAACTAAATTTAGCTCAGCTGAGTGGAATTACTGTTCATAACCAGAATAAAATTAAAGAATGATTATATGATAAACATTAAAGCGACAATAAATTCGGGCAAAATTATTTTAAATAATAGGAAAAAAGGTTATTTTATTGTATGCCATCAGTAAAGAACATAGAATATGATAATGACAAGGCAGTGTTATGGAGAAAGTAGACCACAGAAGTAATTGAAACATACTGTGAAAAGATGAGGCATGCAGAATAAAAAGACTAAATGATTTAAAGCAAAACCTCTGCCTGGAAAGCTGCTAGCAATTTTTGTTTTGAATAAAATCCCAAATGAACAATAACAACAATTCACTACAGTAAAATCTAAACACACTGGGCTGAATTTTTCTGTCGAGTAAACTCTTCTGTTTGTTTTTAAGAGTACAGATTATAAAGGAAGTTCTCAAAAAGAACATTTATTAATCATTTAACTGGCAAATTATTCAGTTACTGATAGAAAATTCAGTAATGTATTTGCATCATTATTGTTTTCTGCAAAGAAATACAAAATCTCTTCAACATACCTGTAATCCTTTCTTCTTACGAACAGTGTTTTCCAAAGGTGTCTGGATATCAGTACCAAGGATTTCTGCAATATCTCCAAGTCCAGCATCATGACCATGTTTTGAGCCACTTTCTTTCTTGGTTTGAATGCCAAAAATGTCCGCGATGATGTCAGCTTCTCCCTTTTCACCCTTCACAAACTGCACAAGGTCACTTCTGATAGCATGCTCGGCGCCTTCAACTTTTTCTGCTTCCATGACATCATCATGGATTCCAAACTGTGTTGGGTCAGGCATGTCCCCTAATATTTTAGTAACTTTAATATTTTTGGCTCCTTCAACCAGGCCACCTCCAAATACAGTGCTCCAAAGAATCTGGAAAATTCCCCACACTATAGTAAAGAACAGTTGGAACATACCCACAAATAGGATCCAGAAAAAGCAAAAAAACACTTTCACCATCTCTTTTACTGTCATCTTCCTAACTTTCCTGTATTGTTTCCTTAGGTTCTTCACAGTGACCATTTTTAAAAAGTTCGCAATGTTCTTCTTCACTGCAACACAGGCCATTGCAAAAGCTGAAGGTGATTCCAGGGACTTTTCTTCTTCCTCATCATCTCCAATATCTACTACGTAACAAGGCTCTGCCTCTTCCTCTTCCTCAGGCCTCTCAGATGAATCCGTTTCAGATATCTGGGATGCTAACTGCATTTCAAAGATTGTGTCTTCACAGAAATTCACAAAAAGTTCCATTTTCTCTTGCTCTCCACCTTCATTTACAACATCAAATATGAACTGTCTTTTGGATTCCTTCACCTGTGGCTTCTCCCACTGCATTCTGCTGGATTCACTGATTTCAAAGTAAACTCGTTCTATTTTCTTGGCTCCACCCATAATTTCAATGCGGCCAAGGTATGGTTCAAAGTAATTAAGAACACTTTCTGCAGGTTCAAGTAAGGTCTGAAGGCGCGAGTCATTAGGCATGTGCTCTGAAAGGTTTGTTAGCAATACTGCTACATTAAATCCAATGTCTTTGGCTGGTTCATGGAATCTTTCCACAAAATCAACATAGTTAAACATATCATTTTCATCAGCTTCTGCACAGGACAGCAGGAATTCAATCTCTGACTGTATGTATTGTTTTTGAGCCTCCATTGATTTCTGGAATTCCTTCTTTGAAATGATGCCTTTACCATCTGGGTCATACTCTTTGAAAGCATCTGAGTTAGTCAGATCTTTTAACTTGAGGAACATGTCAAAAAACTTCAAAATCATTTCTACATTGCTAGATGATTCTACAAGCGTGTCTACCATTTGTTTTCCAATAGTTCCATTTACAACGTTACCTGAGTAGTGTGTTAAAAAAAGAAGTTATTTGGCATTGCTACATTTTAAATAACTAAATTTCATATTCTTGCTGAGAACAGAAAAAAAAGTTCTTAAAGTTTTGCAAATTTTCTTTCAATATGTTTTTTCTGTGGCAGCCCCCTTTTTTTCATTACTACATATATTCCAGAATAATTGTTAAATAAATATGAAATAGTTTTTTTTTTCCTGACATTCCATAACGGTAATTAAAACCCAGATAAAATTAACATAATTATTGTACTTTACATTATGAAGCTCAGACAACCATATTTAACCGTAAAAAAACCCAAGCTCCAACCTTCAAGCAGTGACAAGAGCATCACTACCATATCCTTTAGCAGATCCAGCAGTTCTTTAAGCAGTTCAATCTGAGCAGAGTCCTGTAAATAAATGGAATATAAGGTTTTTCTTTGCATTTATCTGGAAAACTAAATACATTTGGAAAGAACAGTATGCAGGATGATCGCCTAAATGTAGTTCATATTCTTCAGCTACATTTCATTGTCATTGTATTATGATTACTGTCAGAAGTCTTACACTATATGGGAACCACACTCTTAACAGCGCTTCTGCTCAAGCAGATCATCAGGTTTTGGCAAGAGGGAGGAAGGGACTGAACTGCCACCTTTATTATCACAAAGGTGTGATGGAGCTGGAAACAGTGAGTTTGATATTAGAAAAGGTTAAGTACACAGTGATGATTAATGCTAAAAGGAGTGGTATGAAGACGCTAGTCCTCCAAGATTCAGTCTTGGGCCTCCACATTACAACAGTTCCATGCATGACCAACGAGTATCAGCACGTTAACTGCTTCACAGCTTTCAGCATCCACTTGACTGCAATTTATAAGCATATGCAGAGGATTACTTGACTACTGAAAATACCTGTGAAAGTTTCATCTGCATATTGGCGAAGACATGAAGAAAGCCAACAACTGCATCCCACAGCCTGCTATGCGCCAGGCTCTGTTGATTACCTATGCAAGGGCCCTAAAAAAAACCCACAAGGCATCTTTTTTATTTTTATATAAATAGCCCCAAACCAAAACAAATAAAACAATTTGCTTTTGTAAGATTTCTCCCTGGAAAAAAAGAACTTCAGGTTTCCATGAAACTACATGAGAAACTTCCAAGGGTCTCTTTGGTATCTAGTGCATAAGTAATACATTGTATCATGTTAGATATGCAGCCATTCACATGTTTTCATATTAACTTTACACCGGGCCATGTAACTTTATCAAAATTAAGAAAAATAAGGCTGAAGTATTTACAAATAGATGACAGTACATGATCAGGCCATGTAATCATAGAACTTCATGGTTAGTACCTTGTGCAGAACATTTTGTTTACCTGGATATATTCTGTAAGGGAATTGAATATTTGTTTGGTGACAGCCAAAGCTTTAGAGAAGTTACGTTGTCCTGACTCGTCAATGACATCCTTTCCTGAATAGTACCAATAGAAGTCACTGATTGATTCCTAAGAAAAAAACAATGTTACGTTTTCTACTTTTGGTTTCTGTATGCAGTATTTACTTACTGCATTTATATCGTCAAAAGCTGGATCAGCAGCAGATAAAAATTTAGTATTTCTGTGTCAATATAATCCTCATGCATTTTTATCTAACTGTGCTTTCTGCCGAAGTGAACAGTGATGTATAAACTAACAAACAAGTGGTTTCACACAGACTTCTGAAAGGTCATCTATTTTAAAAGGAAACAAGAGATGAAATAAATTAAATCAAAATTCTTTATTTTAGATACCCCTGAAGAGAGGATTTTCACATTTGATTCCAGTAAAATGTGAATTTATAAAAAAAAAATGAAGGAAAGGCAAATATGTTATACTCCTTTTTCCTATTTTTTTCCTCACCTGAAGACGCAAGAGATAGTCAACTGTACTAATGATAATATTCACTGTTGTGGTGTTGCCCATCTGAGTACGTAAGTAGTTTTGAAAATCTGAAATAAGAAATAATTTGTGCTTGGTTAGTATATATGGGAATAAAAAACACCAGGTAATTTTCGTATTTTCACGGAGACATAGAGAATACACTCTTTTTAAGTACCTTGTTGGGTACAGATGCTTAGGGGGTGAAACTGCACTACAGTAGAGACCACAAGGCAAATACAACTGAAGAATTGTTACCCACATAGCTTGCAATAGGCTTTGCTATTAATGACTGGCATAAAACCTGAAATTACATTAAGACTTAAAAATTCAAATTGAACTCTGAAATTCAAATTGTTGGCATCTCGGTTTCCCCTCAGAAAACTAAATTAATTAGAGGAAAAATAATTAGAATCTGCTCCATTCAACTCTTTTCAAGAATAGATTCATCACACATTTTCCCTAAGATTAGTTCACTTCACTTACCATTGTTATGTCCTTCACAGAGAAGTTGTAAAAACCTAAATAGATCTCGAGTAAATTCATCATGCTGCAACACTTTTTCACCTTTAAAATATATAAATACAATGAGTATGTGAGAACTGTTATGATTAAAGATGCAAACACATAATCTTGTAGCAACCTTTAAAATTGAAATTCTAATAAAACCCACTATTATAAAAGCATTAAAGCAATTTAAAAGAAACAGACTGATAATAATGAAAAGAAAAACTGAGACAGAAAAAGCGAAGCCAAAATATTTAGCACTCCAATGCATCCATGGTTAAAAAAAGGGTAAAAACAAACGAAAGCAAAAGGATATAAGTAAATGGTTAGTCATAACTAGTATCATGCCTTAAATACAAATGACATTTTTTTAAAAAGCATCAAACTCTTTATCCAAGCTGAACACACAACCTGCTGCAGACCATAAAGCTCAACCTAAAGATATCTGGGAAGATGCAACAAGAGATTTCTCTCTCTTTTTGCAACACATTTTTGCAGCAATAGTATCAAAAACCATAAACCCAAACATACCACGCTCACGAACGATGACTGTGGATCAAAGAAAAATAACAAGAATACAGGATAAGAATATCAGAAATCACAATTTTTTTAAAAACAACTATTGCTAAAGATTTTGTAAATATAAAGCATATTCAGAATTCAAAGTCTAGAATTACTTATAATAATTTCATCAATGACAACTCAAGCCACAGTAAATGACAGTTCTAGTTAAAGAAGGAAGCAAACATAATGTTTTAAGCACTGCTGGAAGCAATATTATTCTACTTACGAGTTCCTTCTTCAGTAACCATTCCTAGGCCTTCTGCTTTATTTTGTCTCTCAAACGCATTCAAATCAAGAACACTTATATTGGGGAAAAAGAACACCACAATAAACAAACAAAGAAGTATTATAGTACACGATGAAAAATTATGTTCTAGGAAATCTCTGGAAGCCTTCAACAACTAATCTTGACACACTGTGATGTGCACTGCCTCGTATTTTATTTAATATGAATATTAAATAAAAGGGCTTGGAATAAAAATAAAGGCTCAGTGTCCATTTCTGATAAGAAATGAGTCTCAGGTCAGGTCTCACCACTTACCTAACTTAAATTCCAGTAACATAAATGAAAAGTGGAAAAAGAACCTGAAACATTACTCTTTATATTGACCTTAAACCTGCCTGCCAAAAGGACACTACTGCAGTTATTTCTGTCACACTGTTTCCCATTAAGTTATCACTGTTATTTATATTAAATTGTTACTGTATATATTATGCATGTATGTCTGATGTATGGAATCTCTGATTCCATATTCAGAAGACATATATGGAACCTGAGATTCCAAGGTCAAAATACTCTTGATTATCTGCATTTTCTTTTGCTCATCTGGCATAGCCCAGCACGTGGAATAGCAGATGATGATTCTTCTCACTACCCAGTCAGAACTTTCACTAAAACAGTCCAAATAGAATTCTAGGACTATCTATTCTTTTTTCAGTTGAACAGTGATGCAGTCACATATTCTACTATCAAGTGGTATTATTAAAACCAAAAGCATTTTTTAAAGCATCATTTTCATTCTCATGTCAGTGTTCAAGTCATTTTATCGAAACTTTTTAAAATGAATTCCTGAACAATACAGACACACACAATTGATAGTATCACCACTGCAGGTCCTGTTTGAGCAAGTCCTTGCTAAACTGTTCTACATAAATGGAAAAATTACAAGACAGATCTTATTTAATTAGGGTGCAACTACTCAGCAATAATTTCTGCGGTACAGGTCACCATTCCACTCACATTTTTTCCTGCCTTCATACAGCTTCTCCACTTCTAATCCCCAGTCTACTTCTTCGAAACCCTTCTATTGCTTTAAAAGGCTGAGTAAAGGAGGTTGTGTACTTTAAGAGTCTCCACTTTCTTTCTGGGAGTCCTTTACCTTCACTAATTTGAACTCCTGATTAATTAAAGGAATGGACTCCTGCAGTCTCAGCAGCCAGCTCTAACAAACCTGATTCCTATGCAGAGGACTCCAGTGAGGAGACAGAGATGACATAAATCATCAGGGATGTGCAGCAACTGAAAGCTTAGTAAAGCTTTGCTGGTCTGTCTCTCCTTCAGTGATTACTTTTCTCCATTCTTAAAACTGCTCAGACAGAAAACTTGAGTGATCTGGGGCCAGTAAAGGTGCCATTACATTCTACATTCTTCTTTTCTGCCTTCCCAAACTAAACCTTCAAAGGCGTACACAGTCTTTGCGTTACTCTTTCCTTTGGAAGGATACTTTAAGAGTTACTCTGATTCATGAAATTTTCCCACAAGAATTCTACAATCTGTGACTCCTCTAGTTTACATATAAGAAATCTACTTGCACTGAGCAGTAAGACACCAACGTGAACAGAACTCTAACTGTAATAATACAATTTATACTTTTACCTGCAGGACTGCATCAAGCCAGAGAGACTTTGAAAAAATCCAGCATCCTTTTTCTCCTTCAGGTAGTCCAGCATTTTCTAGAGAGCATACATTTTGGAGGGAAAAAAAAAAATCTATATTAAAATTATATGAATTAACAACTTCCTGAACTAGCATTTGAAATGCAAATTACTAGCATGAGATAATACTGTTATTGTACCAAAAATACCTGATATTTCTTCAGCTTAAAATTAAATGCACTAAAATAAAATCACAACAAAGCACTAAAATTCTCAAAATTACTTGCTTCCTTTATACAAGTAAGAAAGACTCACAGTAGTTAGAAAAGCATTACCTGTTGAACTATGGTATTCCCACCATTCAGAATAGCAATACCAAGTTTTAGTGTTTCAACAACCATGGGCCCTGTATGACCTGCCAAAACAAGGGTACAGCCATTAGAACTTGCAATTACGAACGATGTCATCAGAAAAACAGTCTGGAAATTTTACCTAGTCCAGTTGTAACTATGTTTATTTTGCCTCAATATATGCCATATGCAAGTTGTGTATGATACACATATCTTAGGTATAATGACATAGTACACTATATATATGTATAGATGTATATATCATGTATACTTCTAAATTTCAGAGAACATTACCTTTGCTTGCACTAATCATCTGAAGGACCATCTCAGCAGCTCCACGATCATGTAAACGAGCTTGCTGATAGAGAGTTCTCTGTTTTTCCATTTCTTTCTCCTAGGTATGGGAACAAAAATGAGAACAGAATACAGACTGGAAGTGATGTAGAAAAAATAGGAAGATGAGAAATCTGGAAAGGTATCTTCCTCCATAATCCATGAGTTGTTTGATTCGAAAACTTCAGAAAACACCATCTTTCTTTTATATGAATAACCTAGTAAACCAGCTCAATACACACTGTGGTAGTCTTGCATTTATTCTAGTGGACTTATTTAACGTACTTGCACTTTAGGTGAAAAGAAAGAAATGTTATTCAAACTCTCACCTCAAATGTCTTTTCTTTTTCTTCTTCTTCCTCCTCTTCTTCTTCCTGACAGCTCTTTTCATGTCAGAAACAGAAATGGCAAGATTTGCTTATTATGAAACATCATGCCTATCTTTACTAGAGTATTTCTACAAAAATGCCAAAAGGAATTTTTCCAAGCAATAATTAAAGGCAATAAGAAGCTTTAAAATCACTGTAACTGTAAATATTTGTGCTCATACAATATTTGTGCTGATATTCCCTACTGTATGAATACTTCAGAGTATTCATCGAACTGCACACACACCCTGTAACTAAAGGCTGTTTGCTGTTGTGTCATATCTCTATCCGTAATACTTACCTTCACGGACAAACTCTCCTCACGAGGGTCAACTGTAATCAATATGTTACAAAAACTGTCCATTTATTTTTGACAGACTTCAAATATTCATTCCAAAATAACTACCCAAAGAATAAAGATAACTAAGATGTTAAGACTGCTCACAAGTTAATTCTCTACAAAACAAAGTGCCGAGTAGCATCAACAGGTTTGCACCTGTTCAAATTTCATAGTATTATTCTAATGTATGAAATTTCCTATTATATATAATTCTGAATAGCATTTGCTGCATTAAAAATGCAGAAATTACTAGTATAAAGCAGTCCATGTACGAAACAGAATGAAAAGCTTTAAAAAGCATCTGAAATTAATGGAGAGCACTTGACTAGAGTGAGGGCCAGAAAGGATGTACTTACCTTTGCCATCATGGCGGAATAGGCAATGTATAAAGGATCATCTTCTAGTTTGCTATGAAGTGTAAAAAATATTTAAAATTATTTTATTATGCAGTAAGAAGATGTCACACACCTACTAATATTTAATTGCTATATTTATTAAAGGCTATTTTATTACAGTAGGTACATGTCTACTTGAAATGTTGTTACAAAATACAGATGTATTTTCTTACCTCAAAATACAGATGTATTTTCTTACCTCAAACAAAGTCTCTGACTTTTTAATTAAACAATTTAGAGGTATATTTGGACATCCAACTTAGTCATGTTGGCTAAGTAAGGATCACTGTCTGGTGCAGGTGCAGAGAAGTATTATGGACATATAAGACAGAATAATTATAACTGTCAGATGGCAAGATTATATTAGTCATTTAGTAAAAAAAGTATATGAAGCACCAGAGTACTCATACAAAATTCTAATCAACAGCCTACATTGAAAACAGGCACTGAAAAAGATTCATGCTAATCATCAATGAAATATTTTCAGATTTACTTAATAAAATGTAATGACTACCACCAACAAGAACACACATCTGTTACCAGCAGGGACCAGGGAATGGGTACTTGGAATGAAACAGCAGTTCCTGCAGACTTTATGTTTCTATGAGAATTCATGCTTGGTTATTAGGTGTTTACTAAGCTTTTAAAATGTCAAAAATTGTCAATATTTGTCTCAAGATATAGCTTATATTGGGTTTAAATGCATGAAAACTAAAATAGGCTAGATATAGACTATATATAAGGAAGAAATCTCTCACTGTGAGGGTGGTGAAATGCTGGAACAGGTTGCCCAGAGAGGTAGTGGAAGCCCCATCCGTGGGAACATTCAAGGTCAGGACAGGGCTCTGAAAAACCTGATCTGGTTGCATGTCCCTGCTCCCTGCAGGGGAGTTGGACTAGATGACCTTTAATGGTCCCTTCCATCCCAAAACATTCTATGATTCTAAAACTCCCATGAAATTGAGAGGCAAAAAAAATATTCACTCTGGACAATAACGAACTGCAGTTGTGTTAAATCACTTCTGTAGCATTACTAGAAATTCAGTTACTGTGTGCTTTTACTCAATGTGCTTTTCAACACAGCTCACTTTACCTGCGCTCTGTGAGAGCACTGTGACTGAAATAGAGGATAATCTGATGAAGTGGATCAGGATGATTTTTCTCAGTCTCTTCCTCTTCCTCTTCCTCTTTTTTTGGAGGTGTCTGTCTCAAGATTTATATCAGAATACACAAATTAAGCTTCATGAGTAAGAAAACAATTGAGTAATTAAGCTTAGGAAACTATTCCAGTAATTTTATTTATATTAACTTCCAGTATTCATGTTATTCAGCAGCTTACAGCATAACCTGCAACATTATGCACCTGTATGACTGAGAAGGAGTTACAGTATCTGACTTACTCACATTTGACAGTAACATTAGAAGTTTCTCATTTGCAAGGTTTTGATAATGAGAGAGTGAAAATCTTAGGGAAGCCTTATTCAGCAGAAATTATGTGTTTCCAGTGGGCCATAATTGAACGAAATTCCCAGCTCTGCTATTAGCAGGAGAGTTATTGGTAAATGGAATTATTTCTAATAATATCACTAGATACATCCTATTGAGACTACGGTTTGCTACAATATTTTCAAATATAATGTCTAGGTAACCTTGATTCAACACATGTAAGGACTGCTCTTACCACCAACTTCAAACATTTTTAGGCAATTTGAAATAGAACATAGACAGCACTGGCAAAAGAGCAGCGCATCACCTTTACCTTCCTTACTTGTGTTATCACCCCTTTGTAGGGTTTGTAATTATTGTAGCATTATTGTAATAATAATTGTCATTACATAAGTTCAATTTACTTCTCTAGTAAATCTGAAAGAATGATAATCACTGTTTTGATTAGTGGCCTCATTCCTTCCTTCAGAAAGGAACAACAAAGCCAAACTAAGACTGTGACCATATAATTGTCCAGAGTATGAGAAGAATATATTATCTGTAGATTTGAAAAATCATACCATCTTCTATACCAATGGGCCTTAAAAAAGTACATGACCACTTTTGCTAACACTGCAGCATCTCCTGATACATCTTCACGTGATCCATGTTCATTTTCATGGTGTTTAGATACTATGGAGCTAGGCTCCTTAGAAGTATTTTAGATAAATTACAGAGAGGGAAGAGAAAAACAGTCGGCTTTCCAAATCAGTATTCAGTAACAAAATGCTGAAGTTTACCTATCACTTTTATCTAGTATATATGTAAACTAAATCTTTGCTGAATATGGCTATATGTATTTACTTCTCATCATGATGCATCAACAAGAAAATAGCAAAAATAATTTATATCAAAGCTGAAAATGTTAAAATTAAATATTATGCATCAACAAAAATTTTAAAAAGGGGAAAAGGATCAATTGTGTTAAGCTTTAAAAAAAAAAGAGTAAGTAAAATATAGGAACATAGGAATTACCATAATGATAAAAATAGTCTGACAGTTCATCTAATCCATTTCTCTTCCCAAGAACGAGTATCACATAGTTTGTCTGAAGGCATAAACCACCTGAATGCACTTCAGCGTGCATCACAAGGCAAATGTCTTTTTGACTACAGCAGGAAATGACCTTATGCCCTGAAGCATAAGGTGTTTTTTAAGTTTATGCACAGGCATACAGTACACAAAAATTAAATATAGGTTATAGTAGGTACACAAATTATACACTAAAGTGGGCACTGAAAAACATGCCCAGTTATGTCAGTACTTACAGCCAAATCCTGAACTAGTTTCTCCTCAAAGGAATATTCCTCTGTTTCTATCCAATAGTTCTGATAGCCATGGAGGAAGAGGTTAATAGAACGGTGCCTGGGGGGGTTGTGAAAGTGAGATCAAGAGGGGTAACGGAACATAGTATAACAGCTCAGGTGGTTAATGATTAGTAAGGATACATATTTGTACAATTCTGATCCTCTGATTGGTCAGTGGAACAAAATGCAAAACGTAACTCACATTAAGTGGCAAATCCGCACGTGCTTTTGAACATGCTTCGTGGGGTTTTTTATACATGTATGGGTACGTTACTTGGTGCTTTGAAGGCCTCAGGAGTGCTAACGTATATCACATGTGAAACAGCGCGACTGACTGGAACCTTAACGCACGCATGGCAAAAATACACACTTGAACAGACTGAGCGGGTGGAATTTACACCTACGAGGTGTAAATCTAGGTTACTAGACTTAAGACATCGAGACAGCAGAAGTTGGCCATCCACACAAAATGATTATCAAGTGCTTTCCAGCACGTTATCTGCACACAACTGTTGCCACCTTCTGCACAGGGAAGCCTAACCTTGGCTTCTTTTTATTCCCTTCCAGATCAGGGTAGCATTTATGTGTCCTCAGAGAAGCCAGATTTGCAATACACAAAATCTGCTCTAGAAATGGACTATTTTAGAAAAATCTTAGGCATAATAATTACTACTGTGCAGCATTCATTACTTTAATTTTCCACAAAAAAAACAGCTCATGGCAATAAGACTACACATGGTAATGCCAAACCATTCCATCTTTACATCTGGGGGAAAATTTTATTCAGATCCACTACATGAGCTTACAGAAGTTGTTCATACAGCCTTTTCATTTACTTTTATCCTGCACCACTAATAAAAGCCATACAAATTGGCTGTATATACTATGACTTATTTAAACACACTGTGCACATTAATTGTTATTTTATAACAGAATAGCGTCTAGGGTCTCCTGGAGGTGCTGCTGCCATTTTATTATCAAATTTCAAAAACTGACCAATCAGAATCGCCTGCGAAAATTGTACAAATCCATGTTTTATGATAACATTAAATCATGGCTGGGAAGGAATAAGTGTGTGCATAAGCAAGAGGCTCTCCACAAGTTACATTACCGTTAACTTGAGTATAAGCCTGTCATACTGAGTTTTTTCATGTACTTTTTCCAGCCAAACACGTTGAAAGGTGCTCAGGAAGAAATTGCTAATTTTGTGTCTGAAGAAAAGCATATAGGTTTTCATTGAAGAAAGGCACGAGTTAAGTTCAATAAAGTAGTCAGAAAGAATGTATTTGTAAACTGTGTATGAAAAATTGCCATGTACAACTTCGCTGTATCTATGTGCATATACAGATGACAGACAGTAAGACAAATTTTTTTACAAGTTAAATTTCCTTAAAACATCAAACATAAATACACACATCTCAGAGAAAACATTTATCACATAAAACACTTTCTCAAAGCCATGTACTTTCATTAAACACAGAACATGAAGAATTAGTATTTCCTGGCTTAACTGATGTTTTTTTCTTTGAAAATCAGAATTATTTTAAAACACAACTATTTTTTATCTCCAGGCACTTCTCAGATAAGGGAGTATTTGGAAAATTTGTGGCAGAAGTCATTTTCCTATGATTTAATGACCACCTGCACATCAATAGACATTTCAATTTCCAAAACATCTTACTGAAATTCCTAAAAACTGATACACATGAGAATGTATTTTGAGGAAAATGAAGATTAAAATATGATATTAGCCATAAATTATATTTAAAGCCACCTAAATGTCCAGAAATTTTTCAAAAGAAAAAGCTCATTATTCACTGACTAATGTTCTCTAGGATAAAGGAAAGGGTACCACTGTAGTGTTTGCTTACTACCCTTTAAATTAATTGATTCTAGCATCAAATTTAGAACTAATATAACTGTGCAACTAAAATGAGGAAATACACAAGGCAGGAGAGCTGCATCTAAAACTCTGCTTCAAAGTGATTTACACAGCTCCTAGAATTAATCATGCACCACTTGAAATAATCCCCCTAGGGTTCAAAGATGTCTTAACAACACAATCTATTTAAATGATGGAGATAGTTATAGGTGCATAATAGTGTGAAGCCTTATTTTCCTGTCAGAATCCTATGATTTATCTAGAAAAAACATGTATCTACAAACTAATGGATTTTAAAACTTTGTTCTGCACTTATCAGTTGAGCAATATACTTCTAAGTCCCTGCTCACTGCATGGGTGTTCGATTAGACAACCTATAAAGGTCTCTTCCAATTCGAACCATTCTATGATTTTATGATTCTAAGTCCAAAGTATTTTTTCATTCTTGCTTGTTTTGAAGTGCAGACACCACAATTAATTGGCTAAAATAGTTTTATTACATTTCTTTTTTAGAATCTACAGCATGAAATAGCTGGATGGACTTGCCTCCCATTCATATTTAAATTAGGAGTAAACTCCTCTACCATGAATTTTGAGAAGAACCAACCTCAATCTTTATAACGCAGAAAAGTTTTTAATGAAAATTACAGATAATGTAAATGTTCTACTTGAATGAATTTTATTCCATATTTTCTTGAAAATGAAAATACAGATTCATAACCCATTTTTCCCCTTGGCAAGTGTTCCATCAACCTCAAAAATGATAAATCAAATTGGGGTTTTTTTAAAGGCAAAAATCTGAATAACCATTTTGGGGTGCTCACATATATTCCAAAGTTTTAAGAATTTATAAAACCAGAATAAGGTTGTAAAAAAAGTCACAAGAATGTTATACTGAAATGGTTGCTCTTCATGTCACTTCCTCTTGTTTTTCCAAACACAGTTCGTGAAGATGAAAGGGTTGATATTAGCCAGTTTGTTCCTATGTTGTACTTAAATCTTTCCATTTCTCTGGTTCTTTAAAGATGGCCTGGTGGTAGTGTGACAACTTAGAGAGGTTATTACAGTCTAGAACTACTGTTTTTTGTAAAGGAAGGATGTGTGATTTTTACAGTATAACTGCCTTCTTACTTCTCTTGTGCAAACCTAATATTCTTCCAGTATGTTAGCGGCAGAGCTACAGGCCTTTAGCTGACATCACCCATGTGGATTGGCGTTAATAAAGGCATTTGAAAATGCAATGGAACCCTTCTGTTGAATACTTTGCAAACAATCTTTCAACAAAAATATTAAACATAAAGGGTGACAAAGTGCAGAAGACAGTGAGAGGCAAAGAAAGATGTGCTTAGGCCATATTTGAATAAAAAGCAGATTTGCTGAGAAGGAACAGGGTAAAGGAAAAGATCCCACTGCCGCGTGGTCTTAATAATCTGTTTAAAGATGGATCCAGGCACGGGATACGCCTTGTCTCGGAGCTTCAGGCATGTACATTCAACCGGAGTACGAAGCAGTGCAACATAAAAGTCCAAAATATCATTCTGCACTGCTCTGCCCCAATAGCTTCTTTAATGCATTAACCTTTCTAATGTAGTAGCTAAAGATTGCCTCAGACAAGCTAAAGAGCATGAAGCATTCATGCAATAGGAATAGTCACACAAAGTTAAAAAAAAAAAAAAAGAAAAAAGAATGCAAACACAGGAGAATAAAAAGTAAAAGGAGCAACCAATGAAAGGCAAAAAAGGACAGAAACAGCAACATCTTAACAATTTTCAGAGATACCTTGAGGAACTATACAGAGTAACAGCTGACAGAAATGAAGGATTTTGATTTTGAAGCAGTGTAATTCCCATGGTCTTTTCCCCCTCTGGTAATTTGTCATGAGACAAGTATTTTGCTACTGTGAGGAATTAGCTGATAACCAATCAACTCTTTTGTGTCTTAAAAAAAATTTGTAGGCCCAACAGTCAAAAAAACTTGTAGGTATAAACACAAGCAATATTTGCACTCAGAAACATAAGCAAAAGTTACAAAAACATAAACCTTTATGCCATTTACCTTGGCAGGTTGTATAATGGTGCCATTCTGAAACATGCAACCACAGCCCTTTTGCGTTGCTTTGACAGGAGTTTGTGCCAGACAGCTTTCTTTGATCTCAGAGGTTGTTCAACCTATGGCAAAATATCTTTAGTACATACAGTGGAAACTCTTCAATTTGTATTCAAAGTTTTCTTCTTACCTAGTGGTTAATGTAGTTAGAAAATCAGAAAATGTTACAAATGCTCCCTATCATCTGAAAAAAAATGTTCTTTTGGGGATTTTTATTTGTTGGTTTTTGCTTTGATTTTTTTTTTTTGCTTTAAAGTTAGTAAGAAAGAATACAAGGGCCTTATATATGGTACCCTCCAGTTTACACAGAAGGGCTCAAGATGCCAGAACATCTCATGTGTTCAACTCCTTGTTAAAATTCCAACCTGGTTTGGTCTGTTCCTAACTATGCACATTTAAGTGTTCATGTGAATTAATTTCTGCACTATATCACATGGATGAAATGGATTAAGCTCATCTGGGAAGAGTACAAATGCCTTTTTGTATTTAAATTGTATCATTGGAATTATCAGGCAATTGATTTAAAACTTACTGCAGCATCCTCAGGTGCAGAAAGAGAAGACAGGCTAAACCCGCCATATTAAAAATAAGTGCACATGCAAATACGTCTTTCTAAACTTGCAGAGTTTTCAGCTACTAAATGATGATTTCTATACTATACTTCTTGCAACTGTTCACAAAGTTTTACAGAGGCAAATAGATCCCAAGTTTTCCCTAAAGCTAAACTGAGGCACTTCAACAGAAGACAATAAAACTTCGCAGATACACACGTTTGCATGTGCACAGGCGCATGCGTATGCACGCATGTGCAAAAGTAATTTTTATCTGGAAACTTCAGTAATGACAGAAGTTGAAATAACCTCTACAATGAAAAAAAACCTCGTGCTACTTAAACAGAGTACAAACATTTAACTTTTCACCTGCTCCAGATGATAGAGAGCAGCTGATATCCTCTGCACACGTTCCACATTTCTCTCAGGGTCAGTAGGTTCGTCACTCTTCAAAATGTCTTTGTACAGATTCAACTGCCATTTCACAGCTGGATCATCAGACTAAAACCCAACAGATTTCATACATCAGCTGCTGAATGAAGATACTGAATTTGACTACTACCGCTATTATTCTCACAGTGTAATAAAGATGTTATAGATGCTCCCACTTAATCTGTCCACTTTGAGTCAAATTAACATCTGCTCTCTGCTCAGAAAAACGGAATTAGATTCTGTACAGTGTTGGGTAACTGCACTCAATCTCCAAGCAAGATTCTGTATTTTTATGTCATGAAACCAGATAAAGCACCCTGGGACATCTGCTTCCCATTTAGCTGCATTAAAAATAAGGAAGCACATTTAGTGCTGGGATTGCATTTAACTCCTTCCAGGACTTCTGTACTGACAGTGGAAAACTGGTTTAAGAAGTCTGTAAGAGGCGGCTTGAATTTCAGTACGTGAAGAGTTACAGCCAAGGGTTCTGGGTATTTTGCAAGGCAGAAACAGAAAAAACACATTAGAATTACTTAGTGTGTTCAATTTAAATTTATGTAAGGACAAATTTATAGCAACGAATCAGTCATCTCCCATGACAGATAAATGAGTTACACTTATTTTGTTCAGACTGTAGGCAATGATCTAAGTTACTTATTATTTACAGAATGATGAGGGCTCAATTTTGCTATCACCTTTACAGTGTATTCAGCATATAAATAGTAGGAACATAAATGCGCTTGCAAACCCCTTAAGTGTTAAAAGGAACACAAGCTTTTCTTATTTTATCATAGCCACTTTAAAATGTATATATTCTTACAAATACTATTTAATAACTAGTGCAAGTTAAATTTAAAAAGAGAAATTGAAATACTATAGTTTTCATTTTATTTTCTTCGTGGATCAAGTTGATTCTAAGTAATTATAGCTTTAAAATTACCAATATCTCAATTTCTTACACTTCTATAAAACTTTCTGAAACTTGAAAATACCAGCCAAAGCTACAAATAAACAATTACTGTCATGAAAAAAATAGGAAAAGTTAAAATGGCAATTTCTAAGAGCTTTTCACATTCTTTTTGTTTTGTTTTGGTTTTTTTTACATATTATGATGAACAAAACTGTGACTACTGTGTTTTAAAAGTGTGCATCAGCACCTTTAAGACAGATTTTTTTATATTACCTTTTCCTGTAAATGTAAGTTGTTACGTAAATGTTCTTTGACTTCATCATCTGTGTCTCTCTGCAGAAAGGTAGAAGTATTTAACAGTTCAGATTATGATTCATCGCATATAAACACGTACAAGATAAAAAAAAAAAAAAGCTATTATTTTCATACTGAAACTAAATGTACTTTTGCTTTCAAAGCATGTAAGTTACCAGAATGCCATGGGAGACAGGCTTGCTTTAATTTTGACCACAAAACAAGGATTAAACTTTGAAGAGAATTAAAGCTAACTAATGGTATTTCAGTATTTGGTCCAAATGAATAAATATATGTAAAAATGCACATTGTATACAAATGGAAAAAGACACAGAAATCATGACAGCTGTCAACACACAACACTTTTTCTTGCAAAAGCACAATTAGCAGCTATAACTGCTTACACTACATTGGTATACTCAATTATATTGACTGCTTAGACTTCTATGCCTCATAGTTCAGTTTATAAAGTTCTGCTTATTTTGCACAATAAACTATTACAAAGTATACACTTACATGGCTGTATCTAGTCTTAGCCAGAGAGATGAGCTCTTGATCTCCAGGGGTACACATATTCAAACCAATAGGAAGCATCTTTTTAAGTGCAGCCACGATCAAGGATGTTTGTATTGAGTACAAATCCCCTCTACGTTTTGATTTCTTTCTCTCTTGATCTTGTCCTCCAGACTAAAATGTAAAAAAATAGAAGAGTAAGTGACTAATCCTCTAATTGCACACTTTTCCAACATGCTCTCCCCCTAATTATCCAAGGAAACTATGTTCCCGATGTAGGACAATTAATTACAAATGCCACATTAGAGGAAGAGTGTACAGTCTTGAGTGGGAAATGTAAAGTAATGCTTTTGGTGTGTGCCAATGCAGAAACTGCAATAACAGTAATATTTTAATAGCAGTAACATTCTTTTCTGTGCTTTCATACACATGAATCTAACTATATTCTCTGCATTTTATCTCTCAAATGAAAAACAACACTAGAATTAAAAGCTGAGTTGGTCTCATGGGACTCTATTAGTTCTCAGTGTCACAGAAACAAATTCAGGATGTTTATGTTAAGTTTCTAACAAATGTAAAGAGAGATATCCAGGGTCTGAATGGATGAATGAATGTTGTCTGCTTTGTCTCAACTGAAAAATACCAAGGCTTTGATTCAATTCAATAAAATGCCAATGAATTAGTGCCTATGGGAAAAGCACTGCTCTTTGGTTTTGATTAATATAGGTAACTCTGGGATGAAAAATTAAATCTTTTGCATCTTTGGAGACCATGAGTAATAGGAAAACAAAGGAGACGGAGAAGTAAACAGCACAACAGAATAACATCTGCCCTATCTTCTTACAACAGACACTGTACAACAGTATTTCACACACAACTTTTCATTTATGAGACAACGAACCAAAACCTTTAGACCATATGAACATATGGTAAACAACAACAACATAAAAATAGCCCAGTTCTGAATTCTGTACCTAGATTAAACTCCTACTATACTCAAGGGGAGTTTTGCCTAAGATAAGATTTCAGGACTAGGCCTCCAGGCTTCTACAACACTACAAAGTAGCAAATGCTTGCATTTAACCCTCCACATCCTTTTCCCTCTGTCAATTAAGTTGTACTAACTACTGTTTTTATAATGCATTGTGTAGTTCCACATGAGGCTACAGCAAAATCCATCACAATTCATTATTTAATGATCATTACCATGCTATCATCACAGTAATCACCGGAAGAAAAAAAGGCATCTGTGCATATTCTACTCAGTGGTAAATTTGGGCAAATTCTGTCTTCCAGATGGTGAATCTCTGTGTATGAGGCTGGTGTTGAACATTTTGCAGGTCAGAGGGAACACACAATGGATGTGGCTTCTTTTCTTAAGGAACTAACAATTGCAAAAGAGTACTTTGCCTCAAAGCTTTGCTTTTGGAAGTGCCTTAGAAATAGCAGTGATGTAATGGCTATAATAATGACATTATTTGTACTCTACATTCACAGCAGACAAACAAATCCCACAATGTGTCACTGTATGCCAGTGGCGTCACTATGCATCTTAAATAAGGGCTAACAAAATATAGAATATATATTTAAAAAAAAAAAGAAAAGGAGGAGATACACTGGTTTACTTTTATGCATCTTTATGCTTGAGGACATTTTACACATCCAATTTTCTTTACCTTCATTGAAGATTAATAACTAGATATGAAAAAGATAGGTGAACCTTAAAACCTGAACATTTTTAAACCATAGAAAGAAGATCCATTCTGCCTTTGCCATCAAATTCTGCTGTCCGCAAATTCACAACCCCTGCTGATAAGTACCTAAGCAGAATCACATACAGAAACCTAAATGACAATAAAATTATGTCTGCTGCAGCTCTAACATGCACCTACGTGAATAAACACAATAAATTGTGTTAAATTGGATAAATTTGATATATTGGATATATTTTGCTATAAATAATTAATCATGCTGTTAAGATCTCGTTTGATGTTCTACTGTATTTATACCATAGTGAAGAAAACCAAGTCAAGAAAGACTGAAGGAGTAATCATCAAATTAAGTGTTAAGCATTTTAGAATTAAAAAAAAAATCAGCTAAAACTGGTTATGATGATGTAATTACTATTTTTAGTACTTTCAGCCCTCCTTAAATGTTCAATTCTCCAAGATTTTCATGAGAGCATTCATTAAATCCCATTTTATATACTTGGGGAAGTTTGGTAATAGAAACTGTGAAATCAGATCTATTAGTTAAACACAATTACTCACTTTTTAACTTGCGCTTCCCATTTAATTGATTAAAAATTCTTCACGGCACCACAAGCATACAAGGTGGGGGAAAAATGTCACACTTCAAATCTTTAGTAAAGATAATGTTAATTTTTGAAAAATATAGGATTTGAATTCTGTATTTTACTTAAACTTACTGGTTCTAATACAATATAGAGTTCACCTACAGACAGGGTGTATGTTATAGCACATTTCTCCCATATATTCTTGTTGAATATCATAAGCTAAATATATGTTTCTGATTAATCTACTTAAGCACTGCTTTTACAATGTCTGCTTCAATGTATTAGCAAAAATACCAGAATGCAGAAAGACAGCAGAGGCAGAATGCACATCTAATCACTACATTTTCACATTAAGCAACGTGTGGGAGTGCCAAAGGGAACTTCAGCTGCTCTGGTTAAATACTGCCACTTTGACTCAGAGAAAATTTATAGGAGGTGTAACCTGGGCCTTCACTTTGTGACGCCACTGCTATGATCAATGGAAAGAATGCCTGGAGCCTGATCATCTCTAAAGCTAAAACAAAGACACATCATGCACTTGGACCTGTACCTTTACTTGCATGGCCTGTATGAAAGAAAAATAAAAGGGAAGAAAACATAAGTAAAAGAGATGAAAAGATGATAATTTTACAAGTTAGTAAACTTACTCAACTTTACCAGGACAATAAAATAAAAGTTTTAACTAAAACAATAGACTCTAAGTGTATAATCAAATGAGACCTTAATATAATAATCTTTATTCAGCTTAATCCTTATTAAATGTTGGAACTTGTGAATTTATCTGTTGCTATTCAGCACTACTACTGATTCAGCACCTAAGAAA
This sequence comes from Apaloderma vittatum, assembly GCF_000703405.1. Lineage (NCBI taxonomy): Eukaryota > Metazoa > Chordata > Aves > Trogoniformes > Trogonidae > Apaloderma > Apaloderma vittatum. The sequence goes on from NW_009719811.1 coordinate 134,056, forward strand.
GTAAATCTACTTATCAAGCACACCGATACACTAATTAATGCATCTTTTCCCAATACTGTTAAAAGGAAGACGGTGTCTGGAACTCTGGACAGTCCAATAATGAAAAAAATATTCCCCCTTTCACCAAAATAGCTCTTTTCTACCACTGTACCTCACCAAAATATGAAGGAGAAAATTTATGTGTAGAAATGAGAATCAAACTATTACTGTGAAGATGCAACATTCCATTTATAGATGTATTTTCCCATTGCATAACTTATTCCTGTTTTGAACATATCCCGAGAGAAAACTTGAACTAAGCTCATATCTCTCAGCAGTACTGATTCTTGAGAACTCTATGATAAAGTCAACTATAACACTCATACATACATAATTTTCTTCCCCTGTATGTTAATACCATAAATATACTTAAACAAATGTGTTCCACAGTCAAAACCATATTATCATTGTGTCAGTCTATCTTTAGATAATAATAAAACCGCATACTTTAGTAAAATGGAAAAAAATTATATCGACTGTTGCTCAAAAACATCCCTGTTCAGGCATGGGAAAATACTGTAGAAAACTGTTGGTTTAAAACAAACAGAAAAGACCCCAAACATAAACAGCAATAGCTCTAACAGAAACTCTGTTTTCTTGTGATATTGAAATTAGCCTCAAAATTTCGAGGCCAAGCTATTATTAAAATCTCTTTTTATGTCCTACTGTATTTATATCACACAGTGAAGAAAACCAGCTATAAGTCAAAGACAACTGAAAGAGTAATCATCAAATTGTTAAGCATCTTAGAATCTTCAATACCTTATTCAGAACAGAAAATTTTAACTGAAAATTTCAATTGCATGAAATATGTAGATGCTGCACAGACATAGCTCAGCAGATAGACACTGAAGACAAAACATTAATTATATTCAATTAGAGATGACCATGAAAGTAAGCCACTTATGATTTACCATACTATATCCAAAGAAAATGTATTCTATGCAATTGAAACAGTCTCAGAAGAGATGTAAAGTTCTTGCAGAAAATACTAACATGAAATCCTCTAATTATTGCAAATAATATGTATTACATATTACAAATGGGCGTAAACCACAATGTTGTTCCATAACAAAAAAACCTTGAATTTTATGACTGACTCAAACTTCTACAACAGTTCTATCCAAATGCTTTTTAGAAATTGATATTGATAAGAGCCAGTCAAATAAAGCTTTAGTACGATATGCAAGTGTTTAGCAGCTGAGGTTACGTATCCAATCACATTGACTTAGATTCCAAAACATACACAGAAAAATTGCCCACATATGTATTACACATTTATTATGTGCATGTGAATGTATATGTTTAGTCTTTTATACCAGTTAACTGTGAAGCACAATATGACATCACTGCATTTTAACCAAAATGCTACTTTATCAACCAACCTATGAGGGGTTCAGAAGTAACAGATTAGTGGAGTAGAATGTGTTTAAATTCTCCATTTCAACACTTCTATCACAAATCTGTTATTTCAATGCAATCTAAGTTACCAGTCCTCTCTCAGACTGGAAGTTCTCTAACTTACCATTCCCCTTCGAGCAATCTGCTGCCATTTTTTTTGAAAAGAAAAATTAAAAAACTTGCTCAGCTGTTAATACATATATTTGAGAAAATATTAACAAAGTTAATATTGTATAATACAAATACAATGGGTACTTAATCAGTTTATTGATTGTAATGATGAATCATTTGTTACCACTATTAGCTACCAATAAGTAATGTAATCCTAATCCTTCATCCTCTGCATATTTTGTTTCTGCATATGGCATGCAGAGATATAGAATGCTCCATACACAATACATCATACCTTATGCACTAGCAGTATCACAGTATTCTCTATCTTAAGAAAAATACTAATTCTCTGTTGTAAGACAGACAGTTGTCTAAAGCAGCCTGAGATCAGCATGAGGCCGTACTCCTCTAAGAGCCTGTTCTGGCTTGGGCCAGCTGTTAACAGCCAGTGCTCATATTCACAGTTATCTATACATTCTCATGATTAATAAACACTGGATATGATCGCTTCCACTAGAAATGTGAATAAAGAGGAACAGTGATAAAGAAGAAAGTGCTAATTACTCTGTTAGCATACTACTTTCTGAGCCGAATGTTAATATTAAAGCAAGAAATCATAAAAACAATGTTCCCTAAGCAATGTCCTCTACTGAATATTCTCTGAGGATCTAGGTATTAAACCTTGTAAGAAACCCTGAAATTCAGTTATTCAGAGTATTTCGTGTTTATTCTAAACTATAGAGTCTTAAAAAAATATTTAGATCTAAATGTATATTTATAGGAATGCATTGGTGTTAAAGTGTTTACATTACATATTATAAAATGTTACCAGTTTTCTCTTTAGAAATTATATGTAGAAAACCAATCCAACACTTCTGAAAGATCCCTCACGTCCTTTATCATGGCATCTAAGTTATTGTGAAACAAATGCCTATCCAGATGATGAGCTGTTCTGCAATGACTCCTGCAGATACAGTACTATATTAATTAAATATTCAGTCATGAACAAAACAATTATTTCCTCCTATATTAGCAATAACCACACACAGTGTCCTTGAATGCTATGATTTGGTATTAATACATTACAAAAAAATTACATGCTTATAAAAAAATATAAGCTCCTCGTACCGTATAGCCATATGAAGAAAAGCACATTGACATACGCATCTATATCCATGTTATGTATAAATATATATTTATACATAATAGATCAGTATATTTAAATATATACATTGTATATTTGAAAATGTAATCTCAAAACTAAACTCTTTCAAATACAGATTCTTAATGTTAAATTCGAGGGATTTTATCCAAATTGAAGGAGTAGGAGGGATACCTATATTTTATTTTGTAAAGATTTGTCATTCCTGCCATGCTAGACTGACTAAAATATGACACTAGTGGTTTATATCATATTATCCTATTATCAATGCTGCAGAGTGAGATACAATTTAGATTAAATCACATGATTATAATCTACATATTTTTTTAAAAGTACACCTGATTCTTGGCTCCTCATGCCAAGTATATGTATTAAATACATGTGTAGTGATTCTCATACGATAAAAGTAGAGGGCTAAGTGATTGATTCTGTTATTGTGTAACCGATAGTCAAATAGCCTGGACTGTGCCCACTACTCACCTCACTAATGAGGATAATACAAACATTTCAATTCTATCACACAATTTCAAGCAGCTTCATCTTGAAAACACGACAACACATTAAAAAAAACATTTTTTTTCCAAATATGGAACTTTCTATATAGAATGAATTGCTGTTCAGTTTCAGTCAGGAGCTGATGATGAGCAGAAAATCTGTCATTTTTGCTTGTAAACTCTACAATATCACGGTTTAGCTTAACCAAGTTTCAGAACTTAAAAAAATATAATAGGAGTAAACAATTTTAAGGAGAATTACAAAATGTGATGGCACATTTTATCTGACTCTCTTTTGTCTAAAACTAGAATTAAAGTAGCTAGTTTAGCCAATCAGAATATAGTGAAATACAACCAATAAACCCCACCACTTCTCTGGAACACTTTGAAAATAGAATTACTCCAAAAACATTACAAATATGAATAAAAGAAAGGGATCTTTGCTACATTTACCAACACTAATTTGGAATTAGACTTCAACTGGCTTAAGCTGAGTAAGGCAGTCTTCCTCAGCTAATGTCAAAGTGGCATTTTTTTATCTTGACAACATGCATTTTCTCTATTAAACAGGTAACAAATGTACTTTGCAGCTGTCATGTCAGCATCTTGTCATGTTGAAAATGAACAAAAGAGAAATGAATGTGGGCATTAATAAGAAACAAGAAAAACAATGCACATGTGGCACACTGTGTTTATGAATAAAGAGGTATATGGAAAGGCAGCATTCCTCCATCAAAGTTGACAGAACAATACTGATTGACATTCTCAAGAAAAAGATCAGGAAACCAATGTTTCTTCACTTGCTGTTATAAACCAGTCTACCCTTTTTTTTTTTTCCTGAAAGATCAACAACCCATATATTACAACCCATATTCTCTTACACATGTAACTTCTTTGGATCAAGATCTTCATTTTAACCTTCGGTCTGAATACCTAGCAGACATTTAATAAGTAACTCTAAGGTACATATCCTATATTTTGCATAGCAGTTGTCATGTCTATCATCAAGAAGCAAAACTACTTTGTTTCTTCTATTGGCATAGCAGCGGCAGTTTGAGTAGATTTTCAGAGCCTTCTTACAACATACTAAACAAATGCTGAAAGTTTGATTCACAAATTTCTATTAACTTACTTTAGACATCTTGCTTTTTGTATCTCCTGTTAAAAATGCCAAATTGTTGATTTCATTCTGAATCACAAAATTCTGTTCTTCTCTTTTGAAATTCTAAATATGAAAAATAAAAACAACATCACCACAAGTTTAATTCATCTGCATTTACCATGTTTACAATTAAAGACAGAATGAAATGGAAGAAAAAGTATACGTCTTAACTTACATGTGATTTACACCACAGGATAAAAACTTCAGCTACCATTCGAAAGAGTTCATCAGAATCTGCATCTGGTTTCTTTAGCCAATTGGGTCTAATTAAGAAAAAAAGAGAGATATTTAAAGCAAGACAACTAAATATAACACTCTCTATTTAATAGATCAGGTTACATTTGTAAATCTAATCTTGGAATATAATGCATATCACTTCATTTTTCCACAATCATGGTTAGAGAGACCATATTTCATGGCAGTTTAATAATCCATTTCCAACAAAACTCCTAATTCTTGGCTACTTATTTCTGCCTGCTCTGCCACCCCATAGTGACAACACGTATCTTCGGGCCTATTGTGTTAATCAGACTAGAAAACAGATCTGGCTGAGCAGCACTCATCCTCAAAATATTTATCTGTGGGGTTTTTATTGCCCTCCCACCCCACCTCCTCCCAAGAAAACTTTGTTATCATAACATTCCGTTGATCCAGAAGGGAACACTATAACAGAGAGAGAAGGAAGAGCACAAGGAAATGAATGACTGGGTAGAGCTGTAAGGACAGACTGCTTTTATTGGCTTGTTTTTGTAATCCAGGAACTAATACAACTTCAATCTGTGTCTGTCTCCAAAAGAATGTGCAGAAAATGTGGGCAAATGAAGTAACAGATGCAGCCCTCTGGTATGTCTCTAAATTAAAATGCATTAATATGACCATACAAAAAGTGGGCATCTAATGACAGACACAGAAGGAATTATAACATTATCATTTCTGCTTATTATCTTTCTAATTGGATTTTTCAACAGTCCAGTTATATCTGTAGTTTTAAAAAATATGAAGTGGTTTCTTTCCAACCAGGTCCGACATAGTAAATCCTTGAATTCATCTAGAAAAACGAAGTAATTCTCAGTGTAATAAATTGGTTCACAGTATAAATGATCATGCATGCAATGAAAATGCTCCAAACTAGCCTAATAGATACTGACACTAAAAAATAGGAGTGGACAATGATTGTGTACAGAAGTGGACAAAGATTGTGAACAGAATGTTGTCAAGGATAGGATTAAGATACTGTAGATACTGAGATACTATAGATACTTCAGAAAATTTTCTGAAGAACACCTTGGGGTGATGCTCTGTGACAAAGGGAAGGGAAAATGTAGACACAGAATAATCTTTCAGTAAATGATTGAGGAGAAAAACTTCTGGCAAATCCCAAGGCAATACACAAAGTTGCCCAAACACTTTTTATTTCCAACTTATAAAAAAAAATAATACAAGCAATTAACATCTTTGCAGCATTATCTACAAATGGAATTATTCAACAGTTTTTCATCCCTTCACTAACGGTTAAGGGTTTCAGCCTTTTTTTAATTTTCAAAATGCATATTCGTTTGTAATGTCATTGGGCTGTGGTAGCATGTGGCAGCATGGTAACATGTCTGGCAAGGATATGCATTCTCAGTGACAACAGTGCAATTACAACACAATCAGGTAAGACAAATGCACGTGAGAAAAAGGTGTGAATTCCAGGTACATTATCCTGTAAGTTAAGAATCTTAAAATACTCAGGATCTGATTCTCAGCATAATGTTAAATGCATTTCTTTCCGATTAGCTGATCATGGACTCCAGTATATTACCCAGTAAGTACGAGTTTAATTATTAGTTTTTATTTACCTGTTGTTGTCTACGTAACGTATCAACATTGGATAGAAGGCATAAAGATCTCTACAAAGAACAGCGAACTCATCTAGAATGAGCAGCTCGGCTTCTTGGGTGTCACTTTTACTATCTGCTCTCAGCTGCTCCTCTTCCATCACAATCTTTATAGCTTTCTTCTTCAATTTCTCAAGCGTTGGAATAAAGTGAGATTTGAGTAGATCAGGTCTAGCTTTGCTGATGATGGGCTGAGCATAAACTATACATAAAACATAGATATACATAAAAATATAGATAATCCTATGATTAATGCACAATTTATGTTTTTCATTATATTAATACAAACTCTGCAGTTCTAGAAAACATAAAGGTCACAGTGCTTCACATATTTCTGAAGCATCATAAAATTAATAGATCTATGAATATAGCTTTGTAACAGCTGTGTGTATTGAGAGATTAAAAGCCAGTTACTACAAATTCAGATTATGTCAATTAAACTACCATGGTTTTGGTAAGTCACATGTTCCTAATTTAGAACGTAAATAAAGTAGGGATTGAGACACAAAGACCTCACAAAAATCCTGGGTTTTTTTAATTTTTGTTCGGTTGGTGGTTTGGGTTGGGTTTTTTGGGTGTGTGGTTTTTTACACAATTTCCAAAAATAGTCAGAAGACTGTTCTGGAAAAATTTCTTTACCTATTTTGCATTGGGCAAGCTAAAATGAAGATAATGGACAAATTCAAGATCACAAGTCTGTTTTGGTACAAGCATTAGCAGCAAAATGCAGACCACCTAAGTAAAAAATTACTTGTAAGACCCACACTAGTACATTAATAAACACACTAGTACATAATACATAATATATGTACATGAATATGTATACTAGTACATAAATAAGCAGCTATTACAAAACTGCAAGCAATGGTCTCAACATTTAAGCAGCAAACTTAGTAAATGTTAATGGAATCCTTATTATTATTAAAGACCTTCCAGTATTTAAAATAATGCTGAATGCCCAGTACTACTAGGGCATTAAAATGTAGCAGGCAATTATTACCTTTACGTAGATTTTCTTGAACCACCTTACTGCATATTACAATCTTACACTGTGTAAGATGAATGATAAAATTTGGATACCGTAAACTTCTTTAGCTTGCTAGCTACTAAATGTTACAGGACATTTTGAGAAATCTTTCTGCTCAATTAATAGCTGGCAGAGTTACTCAGGCAAAGCAATGAATTCTGAACTTGGTTTACTCCTGGGATTATTTCACCATATACACTTTCCTTCCCTTTTGCCCTGATATTTCATTAACAGTAATCACAGGACTTATACCCCTTTACTGCAATACTCAGTTATTTGATGTCTTGAAAATCAATGGAATTCTTCACAACTCCAAACTAAATGCTAAGGCTCTTATACAGCACATAGAGAAGGGTATATTTTCAAAATCCATTATGTTGTATAGAAAGTTCTCTGCTTGCACTGATGGTGCGGTGTATGCATAAAAATAATAACAAAAACATTTAAAAATTGAAATATCTTTCGCTTATTGTTACTTATCTACTCCTTATCTTTCTTTCCTGCTCTTTTTAATTACAAATTATTATTATTATCATTATCATATCACTGGGTAATTCGGTAAAGTGTAGGAAAGTAATTAAATATTATTAGGTATAATTACTCGTTAAAAATATTTAGAATACCTGCAATTCTTTTCATCCAAGATGCTTCATCTATTCCCAGATTGTTGTTAATGATTTTCAAAATGTTTCCAAGAACGATGCTCAGGTGCTCAGACGTTATCATTGTACAGCAAGGCCCAGCACTTTGAGGAACACTCTCAGACCCTCTTTCCCACCAGTAGGATAAATAGTTGCATAGCATGGGTAAGATAACCTCAATTACATGAGGCATTTCAGTGTATCTTGCTCCAGACTCTGCTAAATCATTGATTTCCTTTATTAGTCCATCCAACTGAGGGATCTCTGGACACATCTCTTCTACAGTATCAGGCATACCTAAAACTGCAAGTAAGGGTAGAGAAGGAAAAGATTAATCAACAACATATAAGTAAACATCTATGTTCATCTACATTTAAAACCTAAATACAAATAACACTGTCACTCAGGTTTTTTTTCTGTCACCATTTTGGGTAGACGTAACTATAGTAAGACTTCAGGGCATACTTGGGCCTCAGATTATGTCTTTCTGGTAACATGCATGTAGCACTGATGTTGACAATAGCTACCATAAAGATATGGCATTACCATAAAGTGTCCTGAAATTATTTGCTGAGCAGGTCAGCTATGTCAAAGTGCAAAACTGATCGCTTATATCACTATTAAATAAACTCTGGCCATTGTTTCCATAATCATTCACCAACTTTCATGTCGGTTTGCAAAAAGATTAAATCCATCTCTGGGAAAAAGAAACAGAACAGCTCAAAAATAAACTGCACCTAGTTCACAAACTCTGCACATCTATGTCCCAACAAGAATGTCGGGAAAGAATTCCAGAAGCTTGTATTAGAAACTGAAGGGTGCTTATTTAGCAATTAATAATCTATCATAATCTAATGCCAGTCACTTCAGCAAAATTCTTCTTCCACCACAGCTGCTTCTATAAAGTAGAGCTCACAAGAAGGAAGGGCTAGCACATGCTTTTCCATTACTGCTTTTATATAAAAAGACTTAGGAAGCATATGGAATTGATCTACCTACTTTTTCTGTTGTTGTTTAAAGGAACAATGATTTTGACAGGAAATTACTCTTACACAGATCAATGAGGAAAATACTGAAATATTTTAAGATATGAGAGCCCAATAAGGAGTAAGTCGGGAGAAAAGCAAGTGAAACTACAGATAATTTTCCTGTACACATGAATAAGATATCACATCTCTTGTATGTTGCTAGTGAGAACACGGCTGTACCATTTGTTAGAATTTTTTGTAATGTAGATATGATCTTTGACTAAGCTTCAAATATTACAATACATAGCTTCAGAAAAGAATTCAAACATCATTTTCAGAAAAATCCAAAAAATGCTGCGAGAAAGGGAACAATATTAACAGCCTCAACAAAGCAGAGCTAGGCTAAAATGCCAAGTAATGAAAGAGAAATAGTATGTGTTCTCTACTGAGGCATAGAATAGGTTTTTTTCATTATTACAATTTCCTTTTATTACTATTAGAGATGCAAATACCTTTTGTGTGTGAGGAACGGTACTTACTCGCTCTTTCTCTTGCGCTTTTTGTGTTGAAGACAGACAATGGGTTGTAATTGTTGAGAGAAGGTTCAAGGAATGCTACTGGAATGGCTGCTGCAAGAGAGGCTAAGCATTCACCAAGTGCAGGACGCTGCCTACATAGGAGAGACAGTAAAAGTCACCTGAGAGGAAAAGTCTTTCACTAGGCTTTCAATGTCTAGCATGCACTATTATAAAGCAGCATTAACATTTATTGCTACTTTAGTTCATCTTTTTAATACATTAGAAACTATTTGACAATTCTGAAAAATTGTGTTTTTCACATGAATAGATTTACTGGAAATTACAGTGGTAAAAAACATTATTTTTTTTTAAAAAGAACGAACCTCTACTAGACCAGGTATTGTATATTAAAGGTAAACTACTCCACTGTGCAACTGTAGTGCAACTGTGCAACTACAAACTATGGAAAACATGGCTAGAATATGCACAAAGAATGGATTCTTATGATAGTTTTGGTTTGATTAAACTAGGATATGGACACATCCAAGGGTATGAAAAGGGATTTTTCAACCCCAGATTTAGGACTTGTGATGTGGTGTATGGGAAGAAATGAGCACCTGGGGACAGAATTCCTAGCCAGAATGCCTACAGTAACAATACTACACTTGCCAGCAGAGCATTAGGGCTCAAAGTAGCCAAGGACTACTGCATTCTGCATCCAGTCCTCAACATTTATTGAGCTACAGAGAAATTTAGTGAAGAAAGGTCCACGGGGAAATCAGAAACATCTCTTAACATCCTAAACAAACTTCACAGTCTTGGTACAAAGGATAAAACCCTTGATACTGGTAGTTTGTTCCCAGAAGGCAGCAGCAGCAGCAGCAACTCAACTTATACTAAGTCCTGAGCCCTGCAGCCAGAAGTCTTGTAGAATCAGCTGAACTATTTCAGCAATAAGAAGTGATATTCACCTATAAAAAGTGAACTATGACTCATCCTGCAATGGAAGGTAAAACTTCTTGATGTCCCTGCCAAAATTCACTAGGAGAAAAATTGCCCATTGATCCTAAATCTGAATATTGTTTAACTTGAATAACTGTTCAAGTCAGCTCAATCATTCACGTCTTGTTTTTGCTGAAATATTGAGCAGTGTGTTTGAAATCCTACCTCCCACCTAGACACTGATGTGTGCCTACAGCCTTAATTTAAGAGCCTGAGAGAGTAGTGAAAATGAAGCTAAATGAAATCCACAGTTAGAAACCTCTCACACAGCCTTAGGAGACTAATTCATTTCCTCTGATACATCTTCTATGAGGATAACTGCAGTAGGAAAAAGCGATGCTCTTAACACAACAACACTGAACGTAACCATCCAGGGCTTACAGCTCTTGCCAATCAAGTGCAGGTCTATGCTGTGAGCTCTTCTCATCGAAAGGCAACTCAAACACAATCACCTATTTTTTTTTCCTGTGAGCAGACCATGACTGCTAGTTTCTAACAAGGGCGTACGGCACTTCCTATTTTGACTACCAGACCTGTGTCAAAGAGTGTTTAAGATTTTTCAAGCCCAGACAGAAGAAAGAAAGAGTACAGCTTTATAATTTAGTGATGGATGTATAAAGGACTGAACATGAGTATACGTAAGAATTAGCTGGCACACACACATACATGGATAAAGAGTGGGAGGAAAGCGTCTGTCCACCAGGACAGGTGGACAGAAGAGGATCAGAAGAGGATCTAAAATCCAGGGCTTGGAATGTATCATAGCAACTAGATACTTAAAGAAATTGTACAGTCTACTCTTTACAACACAAGTAACTGTTAAAGTGGTTGCCTTTGTACACTTAAAGGCTGTCAAAATGCTCTACATATGCTCAGGATTTTATGCTCAGGACAACTATTTTGAGAACTCTCTGTAGTCTTAAGTGTGAGACAGATGCAACCTACTTAGTACTCAGCCTGCTTATCACGGCAAGATGCAGCAGTCAAACTTTTTCAACCTTGATGTAAATCTACAGAAAAATTTAGCTTTCCCTATAGTAAGAATAAACTCCCTCCAGATACACTGCCATATACATGATGAGTTCTCTGCTTTCATTCAGTGCTGAGTTTTGTCATGTGGAACTGAATTCTAAAGTATAGGCAACTACCCTCCAGCTACAGGGTATTTTAAACATTCTCACATTCTTTCAGCTTCACCTTTCATTCAAACTGCTTTATTACCTATACAACACCTAAAGAAGAGAAAATTTTATATTCTGAGTTTTTCACACAATACCTTTCAACATAGATGTTCTTCCCAGTCCCAAGAGAATAGAGGCTACAAAGAATTCTGTAACATGAAACTTGTACATCGCCCACTAGAAGAAAATAAAAAGTAGATTATCAGAATTTTTTCAACTAAAGGCTACCTTCCAAATATTAAACATCTGTTTTACACAATCTGATAAACAGTAACTAAAACTTTTAGCATATGTATCACTGAACATTCTAGGCTGTCAGTGCTCCACACGTGTTATTTATCTCCAGTTTCTCTGATACCTGGTCTTTCAGCTACATTCATTACAAAATCCAACAGATCATCAGACATTCTAAGAGGCCAGCAGATACTTGTTAATAAGATATTGTGGGTATTACACTAGCACAGTAGAATTTTAAGCTAAATCACGTCAGTCTGTGTGTCTAACTGCTAGAAACATGATCTAAAGGCTCCCCTATCTTTTTAAAGAAAGTCTTTTCATGGCTATCAATCCTTTAATTATCTTCTGCTTTGAAACTGTGATCACCCAAACACGTACCAAATTTTGGAACCGCATATTGCTGAATCTCAAGGAGGCATTTCAGTAACTTTAAACCAAATGGTGTTGAAAATAAGGAACATTAAAATCAAAAGAATTAAAATGGTTTTCAAATATAAGAAAAAATGCAGAAGGAATAATAAATAATGAGTTGTCTCCTTTAATCTAATGAAGTAAAAGTATGTAACAAAAATGAGCATAACTTAATTTTCTATAGAAAACTAGTCTCATCCACACAGTTGTCAAGAGATCACTTACGGGGAAATTCTAACTTCTCTCAATGTTTGGAGAAATATTGTCCGTAATTAACTTGAAAGTTAATTAGTATTATTTATAAACATGCACCAGAAATCAAGTACTAAGCATGTCTGCTACTGAAAACAGAGTATCATCCTCTGAACTCATGCAATACTTACTAAAATGTGTTTGGTGCTATTATAAAAAAACACACTTCAAAAATAAAAGACTTACAAAGTAAATCAATTCCAAACTGATATTGTGCAATATGTTCAAAAATTGATGTCAAGATCGGTAACAATGCTACGGTAGTATAATTGATATTCTGTGAAACACCCTTCATTTGTGTTCGTGAATGAGTAAATTTTCCAAGTTTAAGATTTTCTGAAGTTTTTTCCAGGTCTTCAGCTGCATTTTCAAAAAAGGCACGCAATCCAGCTTTAACAAGCTCAGATCCTGATTTCATAACAGTTCTGAAAAACAATAATGGTAAAAATTACTAACTTTGTATTGAGCTTTAGTAGTTGTATGGATATATATATTTCATGTTAGTTATATTCTCTCAGTCTTTGAAGACACACGTGTATCAGTTGCATTATGAACTGAAAAGGACAGTCCTGTCTACAGAGTGGTGTAAGCAACAATTAGCTTGGAGTATTTAATAAAAAATAATAACAACAAAGAACTGGCTTCCACAGTCTTGCCCTTCCAGGTTTTTTTATCTGCTTTCGAATAAGAAAATGCCTTCTCAGCAAACGTCATAGCTTGTGAGAAAGCTCCTCCATACAGTGTGCTCAAGAAAAATAACTCTTAATCCCTTAAGGATGCATGCTTTTCTATCTTCAAAGCACCCTAAATCTAGAAAACACAACAGTAATACCAGCATCACAGTCCCATTCCTTATTTTTTTTGTGTTCTTCTCCAGCCCCTTATCGAAGCTTTCCAACGTTGCTGTTCTCAATGAGTTCACTGTCAGGCTGCTGTATAATGTGATCAGGTCACAAACAGCTCCCACTGGAAAACTATCCTGGTCTGTGTTTTAATCTACATAAGCATTTAAATGGTAAACTGGAAAAGTCAGCAAATATAACTGCGCCCATATATTAATACATTTTGCATACTTCTAATGCTGAATTTTCCAAAATGCAGTAAACTATCTCAACATCTACAGTTAATGACACTTGCACTTCCAAAGTTTATGTTGTTTATATCTTCCAGTAAAGTCTTCAAACACCCTTGGAAAGGGCAGCAAAAGTTTTCAATGTTTTTATGACTGGCATTGAACATAAAAATGAAACCTTTAGATGAAATCTGCTAATATAGAGGTCACTATCTGAATTAATGATACTGTTCATATAATTAATTACAAATAAGGAATCAAAAATGCAGAGACAATCCAACTGCTCCTGAAAACGTCTGTGACACCTACATAGTTCGCAGTTGGTACAAACGTTGCAAACTCACCGTGTGTCAAGAGACTGAGCTAAGATGTGAAGGCAGTTCACCATTGTGGCAGAATCACTACCTGGTTAGAAAGAGATACTATGAGAGCATGATAGTATAGAAAATCTAGGAAAATCTAATGATCCAAAATGCAATTATTGGAGATGCGCAGGTTAAACAAGACATAAGTTTCTCACCTTAGGTCACTGGAGGGAGAGGTAGGTCTGGTTCAGAAACTAACTTGTAATTTCTTAAGTCCATTTCCATATAAGAACTAAAATGAATAACTAGTGTCTACTTAGGGCTCATTTTCATCACTTGACCCTGCAACATTCTGAACTTTGTATCTTGTAGTGCCTACACTTTTATAATTTTCTTACCAATAGCTTTGAAAAAGGTATGTTATTTTTTCCTACATCCCCCTAGCCTTTTGAAAGATTCATCTATTGGATGCTATAATTGGATGACACAAATCATTCACGAGTGGTGTCCCTCAGGGCTCGGTGCT
>NW_009719812.1:0-27841 GCF_000703405.1 Apaloderma vittatum
GGGAGTACGGGCAGGACCGTGCCGTTAAACTCTTGGCTGCTCAAGGCTTTTTTTTTAAAAAAAAATACCCGTGTGACTTCGGCTTCTGTCCTCTGCCTCGGTTTTCCCTCCGGTCGCGTCTCCCTCCCGTCCCGTCCCGGTGTTTGAGCGCTGCTGAAGGGCAGGTAGCGCTGGCACTTAACAGGGGTTGTCGGTGCTTTTGTCGTGTTCTTGATTTCAGTGGGTTTTGGGTTGTTTTTGTTTTGTTTTTTTTCGGTGCGTTTTGCGATTTCTACTTTGTATGTGTCGCTAGACCGCGGAAAAAACCACGCGGGTGTACGACAAAATGAGCGTAAAGGAGGCAGCTTCCCGAGTCTCTTTTTTTAATACTGATACTTCACAGTATTTCAGACCTGCTTCTCAGAAATATTTCTGCTTGTTTCAGCTCTGCAATGTGTATATTCCCGTACACCTTTAAGATAAACTCCACTAAAAGGGGAATTCCAGAAACAGTGAACAATATGTATATATTTTTATTCTTCATTTAAATCTAGAGGGGAAGGGAAGGAACGGATGACTGCATTCCATCCCTTATGCCGTAAGGGGTGATCTGATGTATTTAATTCTTTGCATTCGTTATTTATTACTGCTTGGACACTTTCCCAAATCTCCTTACGCTTAATGAACTTATTTTCACTGTACATTCTCCAAAGTAAGTCTCATCCATATATTCAGTCTGCTGTAGCCCTTAGGTTTCAAAGGACAGATGTTGCTGGCCAGCTAGCTCTTGAATTGCTGAGCTGATATCAAAAGGAGCTGAGAAATCCCAGGATTTTGTGAAATCAGATCCCGAATGTTGATGAAAATAGGCTTTACCAGTTAATTGTTGTGGTTTTTTCTTGCATACAGAGAGTTTGGTGCTGTCAGTTGCAGCCTGGCGAATTTAGATGCAAAATTTTAATAAAGCCATTATCTGATAACAGTGTAAAATTGTCTGATGTGTAAATAAGAATGAAAGATGCCTTTGAGGATGTCAGCTCTAGCCCCCTGCTGTGGCAGACATCACATACCTACTTTTCTTGCTAAACTCAATATATTCTGAGAAGTGGCATATTTTTTGGCCCTGACCCCTCTGACTGGTCAGCAGTGATTCGATTTTGATAAAATGTGGTGCACACCTGAGGCGCTCCCTCTTCATGTCGCAGGGGGAGGATTATATGGCAACTTCTGAAATTCCCAGCAGGTGGTAACACTTCAATAGCTGCCTAATCCCATTGCAATAAGCGTATGCTGGTGGAAAATAATTAATCTCTTTCCTGACGTACAGATAAAGTATCTTAAATTTGTGGAAATGTTGCAGCTGAACATTTCTCTCTGCTGTCTGTGCTGCTTGGTGTCCCTCAAGTGAAATGTGGGGAGGATTTAGGGACTTCCAGGCTTTTCCGTCTCCAGCCTATTTTACTGTTGGCCTCTCATGCATAACCAGAATTGTGCAAATTTCAGGTTGCAAATATGACTGAAAAATGTTTACTAATGGACAGCTATTAAGGAAACTCTTTTTCATGTGGGATTTTTTTTTTCTTTATATTCTGGCAACATTTTACTTGCTTTAAATTCCAGTAAATAACTTTATTTTTCTGACAGCATTGCTCCAGGCCCTAACTGGTTGCTGGGTCCATTGAGGTGGCTGGAATAGGTGTTTGAGAGGTGGAGGGGGGGAAGCAGGCTGGCTTGGAGAGGAACAGTCCCCAACCTGACCCCACCACTTACTCCTTCCCCAAACCCTTCTCTCACCTTGTTCTCACATGTGCCCTGAATCGGGGAGGGGGCTCCCCGTGCTGTCGCAGGGTCCACCTTCATGTGGAGCTGTGTGTCCTGTGGGATAGGGAGGGAACAGGGCTGTGCTCAAAGGAGACATGAGTGAGAACAGGGCGTTTTCCCGATTCCTGGAGGAGGAAGAAAAGGTGACTGGTTTCTGAAATGTCACGTCTGCTCTGCGGCCTCGAGTACTGTTGCAAAGGAGTACTGGGAGTCGTAAATTCAGTTGGCTTGTGGTTTGTTTTTGGTTTGGGTTTGTGGGCTTTTGTTTTGTTTTGTTCGTAAAACCAGATGATCAGAAAATACTTTATGATTGTAATGACATAGAGAAATAGGGACATTATTTGAATAGATTAATATATGTGACTCAAATAGCAAGTGTATATATATATATATAAATTATATATATTAACCTGTTCTGTTACTTCTTTATTTACAAAAAAATGCTGTAACTAAAATAGTAAATTTTATGTTTGGTTCTTACACCCTGGCACTGTGATGCTTGTAAACCTTGCAGTTCATGGTGGATTTATTCTTCTAATACCCATGTCAGATGGTGAAGTACCATTTCCAGTGGAGAGCTATGACACAGGGAAACTAAGTGATGTGACCAAGATCACACAGGACCTCTGCTGCCGAGCGGGGACTTGAAGTTTTCCTGTGTCATCTGCATTGCACACGAGCCTTTTGGTCTTCACTTCCAAGGCGCTTTGTGGTTTATACCCTCCTCATCTGTCATTTCCAATTCCCTTTGGAGAGGAATTCTTCCACTTCCAATCAGCCCATTACACCGTCTCTTGGAAGAAGAAAGCATCTTTTTATGTTGCTGTGCTTCTGCTGCATCTCACACAATAAAGCCTTAGTCTGTGCTTGTCCACGAGAGCAATAAATTAAAAAAGCCAATTATTCAAAGTCTGATAGCCTTCTCTGTTCGATGATTTTTCATCTCATTAAGTTAATGAACTTGAGGTAGAAGATCTGAATAGAGTAGAAACCATTTCTGCCTTTAAAAGCAAAATTTTGTGCGAGTATGAAAAAGTGGAAAAATGATAGAGCGAGGGACAGGAAACAGAAATGTGGAGAGGCTTGAAGAAGACTTAAAAATGAGAAGAAATCTGGAAACAAGGTGGCTTAGGGAAGACTGAGAGGAGAAAGGAGAAGTCAAAACTGATCTTAGAGGTCAGTGTAAGACCCATCCAAAATGGAGGCAAGGTAAAAGGAGTGAAAGCTGAAGGAGGGGAGAGAAAGAAATCTGGGGGGAGAGAGAGGAGAAGGAGAAGGGCAATCCTACGCCAGAAACGGGCCAACAGTTCTTGACTTCAAAGCTTCTGTTAGAATCAAGCTGGCAAAACCTTTGGGAGGCTTAATGGAGGTAATTTAATTGGAGTTTTGTCTGAAGGTAGGGCTGTGTTTCAGCTGGGAGCCTGAGGTAGCTGTGTGTGAGGCGGGAGGGCTCCCACCGCATCGCAGTGACGTTTGCAGAGGGTGAAGTAGCCCCGGGCTAGGCTTCCAGAGGTACCTGATGTCACTAATTGGGAGTTAGTTTTGGTACCGTTTCAAAGACTCCGGTTCTCGCCTGGGTGTTGCCTGCACTGCACGCCAGAGTCTTTTGCCAAGCGAGCTGAGATAACACAGAGGAAAGGGTGAGAGGGAAGGAGGCTTTGGCCTGATGAATGGTCGGTGTTACCGAAACACCCGAGTGCTGGCTCTGTCTGTGGGCTTGGTTAGAAAGAGACTCTGTCCTGAAGAGTCAGTGCTAAAAATACAGACAATGGGGTGGGAAGGAGTGCTCTCCTGCACAGGCTTTTTTCTTTCTTCCCGAGGATGTATTCTCTCTAATATAGCTTCATTTCCTCTCTGCAGCGTGTTGCTCATTAGGCTGGGATTAGGATTATTTGCATTTCACCTGTCAGTGTGTGACTCTCTGAGGGAAGTAGTGATAAAGGCTATCTGAAAAATACACAGCTAGGAAAGCTAGAAGAGGGGTCGTTAAATCATAAAGTTCAATCGCAGTTGGGGCCCACAAAATGTTTTTCCCACTCTTTATTTCAGAGCAGTTTACAGCAATGCCACATGACTTCTCCTGTCTTCCCTGAGCAGTTAATGCTACAGGCCAAGGCATCTTGGCCTCTAGCATTAGCCTCTAGAATACTGCATCCAGTTCTGGTGCCCCCACCATAAGAGGGACATAAATCTGTTTGGGCACGTTCAGAGGAGGCCACAAGGATGATCCAGGGGCTGGAGCACCTCTGCTACGAGGACAGGCTGCAGGAGCTGGGATTGTTCAGCCTTGAAAAGAGAAGACTTTGGGGGGACCTAATAGCTGCCTTCCAGTACCTGAAGGGAACCTACAGGAAGGCTGGGGAGGGACTTTTTACAAGAGTGTCCACTGATAGGACAAGGGGAAATGGGTTTAAGTTGAAGGTGAATAGGTTTAAATTGGACCTTAGGAAGAAATTCTTCAGTATGAGGATGGCAAGACTTTGGCAGAGATGGCAGAGATGGCAGAGATGTTGTGGCTGCCCCCTCCCTGGGAGTGTTCAAGGCCAAGCTGGACGGAGCCTTGAGTAGCCTGATCTAGTTGAGAGGCGTCCCTGCCTATGACAGGGAGGTTGGACTAGATGATCTCTAAGGTTCCTTCCAACTTAGGCCATTCTATGATTCTATGATCTATCACGATCACCTTTTTTTTTTTAGTTTAAATGAAATCCGTTTCTTCTTTCTTCGACCACTTTGATTCTTTGTGTCGATTAACGGTCAGTAATGATGTGGGAAAGGAATGACGTCCCCAACGCGATGCCGTGCCCGATGCTGGTTACGGGGGGTGGTTTTGGAGCGGCTGCCCTGGGAGGCAGGCGGGCTCTCCACCACTCTTGGCAAGCAACCCGCCCCTGTCCTGCAGCGTAAGGGTTGTCTTCCTGTAATTTACGGCGTATCAAGTGAAATTGTGGGTGGTGGCAGTATCACTGTCCCTATCTAATTCTTTCTGGAGCCTTGTCAAGTTCACAGGCCGGATGATGATTATTCCCTTCAGATATGCACAGCTATTATTGTAATGGGCTTTTGCTGAGCAAAGGCATGCTCTTAGTTCTTTCTCAGAAATTATTGTCTCCAGCCACTTGGCACAGGGAGCAGTTTAAAAAGCTTTCAAGTAACACGTCTCTTAGTTCAACTAGTCTAGCAGTGTAACTGTTGAAATACCTCATTTGTGGTTCCTG
Source organism: Apaloderma vittatum (assembly GCF_000703405.1). Lineage (NCBI taxonomy): Eukaryota > Metazoa > Chordata > Aves > Trogoniformes > Trogonidae > Apaloderma > Apaloderma vittatum. Next base: position 5,016 of record NW_009719812.1, read on the forward strand.
AAGACAGACCTGATTTTTGCTGTACATAGCTCCTACATTTTACTTTTGTGCTCTGCAGTTTTGTTCGCTTCTAACTTTTGCCTGCTCCAGTGCCAGATTTCCCTCATAAAATTAGGCTGCAAATTGTATGGAATGAGAACTTTCTTGCGCGTTTGTGTGACGGTGAGCACGGTCAGACTGACTTGCCGGTGCTCCTGTGCAATACAGAAGAGCAATTCTTGCATTTTGAGAATGGTTTCCTTGAGCTAGATCTTCTCTTTTTAGATTTTCCCCTACTTGTTTCCGAAGTGAACTGTTGGTTTTGCTGCTATCATTGTGCTTCCAGCCTGTTCTGTGTGATTATTATGAGACTCACAAAGACTAGTTTAAAGCACATGGACGTAAAATTGTGAAACTCGCCAAGAGGTATTTTATTTTTTGTTGGCTTAACCAAGGCTGCAGAGAACTTAAAAAATGATGGAGGAAAGAGTCGAAGTTGGCACCTTCTCCACCTGATCAGTCTGAATGACATAAAAGGCAGTTACAGATCTTTTATAAATCTAGTAAGATAGCTAAATATAATACTAGACCTGAATAATGGCAGTTTGAGGACCAAAATGGTAGTTTTTTGATGAGTCTCTTTCATTCTTGAAAGCAGTTGACAGCAATATGAATTGTGTAGCAGCAGTCAATCTCCAATATTGATATGTGCTGAGATCACAGTTACATCTTGTACAAAATACTTGTTACTTCACTATCGCGAGCCTTGATCTTAATGTAAGACACGCACAGCAGCGGTTACTGCAGTGCAAAGGTAAATCTTTGTGACCTGTCTTTGTTCTTCTGGCTCAGGAGGAAAAATTTATTGTACAGTGAATTGTAGTTGTGCTTGTTCAGATCCATTGATACAGTATTAGAAATTTTTAAGTAAATGGGAGAAAAGTGTTGATTAATAGTGTATCTTTTTTACTTATTAGTGGGATGTCTTCCTCCTTGTATTTTATAAAGCAGAATCAACCCAGCTGTAATTTTTTAACTTTCAGGTTTTCTTGGAAAAAAAGTGCCTGCACTTTGGACTTGAATAAGGACATGAGGAGTAAAAGGACCTGGGATCTCACTGGTCAGAATGAAACAGATGCTGAAAGACTTTTCAAATCTGTTGTTAGTAGTGCTCTGTGACTATGGTGAGTACTAGAGCTATCAAGGGAAAACGGTGAGATATGTGTTCATAAGGTGGTTTTGGATGGCGCTGTTTCCAGGTGATGTGTTGAAATCAGATGCCACAGAGGCTACCACTGATAAGCACAGAATGTAGTCAGACCTGATGCAATATTTAGGAGGAAAATACGACTTGCATAAACTGTCTCTTTAGATCAGAGTGGCAGGAACCTTCCCTGCTGTAAATTTGCCCAGAAAAATAAACAAGATAAATGAACATATTTCCATGGGTATCACTGAGGGTCTGGCTGTGTTCGAAGCAACAACTGGAACTCTATTCTCTTGTAAGGCTCATATTTCACAATATTTAATGAACACCATGGAAGATAGACCTAGTTTAGGTATCCATACCAGGATGGGTGGAACTGCACTATGCAACTACCTGTTTCTCTCCAGGAACATCTGACTGAGATAGAAGCATCTGTAGTACAGGCAACCTCTTGTGACTGAGTGAGCCCCCATCTGATGGTCCTAAGCTGCAGCTTAGAGAACTTTTGAGGACAACAGAGATGTTCTTTCCTCAGACCATATAAGAAGCCAAAAGAACGTGTTCATACTCATTCACTTTTAGTTAAGGAAAATTAGTCAGCTAGGCAAAGGCAATCAGTCTCATTTGAGTAGTCCACACACAAATCAGCACACATTGAAAGCAGCTCCAACCCATCTGCAGTCTGAGATGTGTGGAATGAAAAAGCACTTCTTTCTCACTGCCAGCTGCCAAGGAGGAAGGTTAGAGACACTTCAAGTTAGACAACCGTAAAATGTCTACAAGCTGAGGGCCATAATGTGCACGATGTCTTATCTTTTCCAAGAATGTACTAAGCAGGAAATAGATTTGCAGAGGGAATTAATTCCTTATGGCACAGTGAATTAGAAATGTTGAAAACAGGACTCAATTCCTAAATAATACGTATGTTTTTGAAAACTGAGTTCCTAATTTAAAAGCAGGCATTATTCTGACAGCTGCAGTACGTTGTCAAACCATGCTAAAGGATTAAGCTGTGCACTGCTGAAATGTCTACAGCATGGAGAAAATGGGCAGGTTTCTTTAGTCTCCCCTCATGAAAGGAGTGGTGGTAGCAGGTAGCTTGCACACCAAACAGCCAAAGATATCTTAAAAGGGAGAGTAATGGACCAAAAATGTGTGCAGTTTGTTCTCCTCATATGAGTGAGAAAAATCTGACTATACGTAATGACTGAGTACTGAGTATGCTCAGCTGCTTGTGCCTCTGTGCTTGCTCCATGTCATCTCTAGAGCAAAGGATCACTGGAAGGTATAAAGAACAGAATTGCCATCTTTTAGATGAACTTAATTCCATTAGAAGTGGAGATGCTTGTCTATAGCTTTTAGTACCATTTCTTCAAAATTTACTAAGTTAGGAACACTACACTGAGTCGGGAGCACAGAGGAGGAGGTAAGTATTAAATTTGCAAAACCTAAGAAGTGAGGTGAATGGTTGCAATATCCACTGGTTGTTGATAAGCTGGTCCTCTAGGCATTCACAACTAGTCGATCCAAGAGGTAAAAACTATTATTCCTGAACTTTATGAAGTGTGGCACCCTAAGTAATTACAAGGTACTGTTAAAGAACTAAATCTCTGCTGCAGACTTGAGGTGCATCATCTTCTGCCTTATTTCCAGTTAAATGGTAGTCCATAATTCAGAAAATGTCTTCCAAAAAGTTCTGTGTATGCACATCTTTGAGCATCACATATGTACAGAATTTTTTGGTAACTATTACACTCATGTACTTCTCTGTTGCAGACTAAGACTATGTTTTACATGATGCAGTATGCTCTGGAAAATTACTGCCATTCTAAAAAAAGCCCTAACATACAACAAAACAGTATTCTCATTTCTTACCAGTGTTTCTGATGTGTTTGTTCTTCTTAGCTCTGTGATAGTGGTGGCTGACAAGCTAACAGCACAACCTAAGTTGGCTTGAACACAATTAAAAATAAATACATATCGGAATAGCACCCTCAAATAGTTCTTCTCAGTCTTCGTGGAAAACAAGGATTTTCCTTTTGATCTTTCTACAGGTGAGTCCTCGCAAAGACTCCTCTGGCAGGTTGTTGGCATCATGGCCAGGCTCCATTCAGTGGGAGACCATTCTAATGACAACCAAAAATAAACAAATGCAATGATAGCTGCCCCTGACTGGCCGTGCAAACATCCAGGACCACATTTTGGCGTGTGACACGGTCACGCGTGCCCAGTAGGCTGGAGGGCAGCTGAGGGGACTTGCAATGGAAGCTAGATTGTTCTGGCTGGCCCCTTTTGGAGCAGCGGTAGGTGGGCTGTCCGTGAGTGCAAAGTTCTTGTGTTATTAACTAAAGATTGGGGAAAGGGAGCTGTGCAATGCTGTAACAGCATCGTCCTGTAATCCTCACTTTCCTCGCTTGCCAAGTGCTCTGCGTTAGGGTTGGTGAGAGCTGCACGGCAGTGCTCTGGCCTCTCTCCAGTCCTCCCACACAGGTACACAGTGGTGTTAGCGCTCCTCGTCTGAGCTGTTCCAAAATAAAAATAGTGCAAGAGAGTCAAGATGGTTGTAAAAGAGAGCAGGGACAGCTGAAGAGTGGTTACAAACATTAACGCTTTTCATTACTATCACTTTACTGTTTTTGCTGCAAGTTTAAAGCTTGAAGTTGAAAATTTTCACGCTGGATTTTTGCCACGGTCTGATTTCTTTTTCCCTTGTAATGTTTCAGCTAAGTTGAATCTAACCAATCCTTTGCAGAGAAAAGCAGCCCGTGTTCAAAGAAACAAAACCCCAGCAGCTTACAACTGCTTCACTGGGAGACTCTAAGACAGCTCTGGGAACTTCGTGTTTGTTCATGAGTTTCAGGAGCTGTGGTAGCAGTAGTGGAGTTGAGATATTGACAGTAGGTGACAGTAGGTTCCCAGTAGGGAACAGGACTGGAAGATTTGTGCAGGCACAGGTGACAGAACCAAAACATGAAGAGCAAGGAGAATGTGTTGCTGTGCAGTTCACAGAGAGCCATTTTTCACAGGTATTCAGGGTCTCTTTCCTACTCTCTCAGTGTCCAAGTTGAGAGCAAGGTTGCTGGGATCCTGCTTTGGGCATCTGAAGGACCACTGTATTTAAATTCAGGTTCTGAGTTTCTCAGGGCATCCACAATTAGTTGATATTTGACTGTTTTTACCTTTGTGCCTGCGCCGTGGTTCCTAACACACTAAATAAGAATAGCGATATCCTCTCATCTTTCGGAGATATTGTAAGGATAAGCTCTTTAATATTTGTAGTGCAGTAATATACTATAATAAGAACACAATAGAAGAGTCTACGGGGGAAGTCAATAATTCTGCATTATCAGGATGGGTTTTGGGTGGTGTGCAGTCATAAATACATGGGACCACCCATGAAAGAATGAGAACAAAAGAGCCCTGTGGTAACGAGCAAGGTCCATCTGCCAAATGAAGCAACGTCTTGTGGAAATGCAGACTGAAAAGTCAGTTACAGTGCATATGTGTAAGAGTATGTGCATGATTTATATGTGTAAGGCTGTGCCACCTTCATTTGGCCTCTGTGGATGTGGTTGGAAGTGGTTATTTTAAGGGCGTGTTGCAGCTGGTGGAGAGGAATAGGCTCTTATAGTGGAAACTGCCCCTCACCCTGATGTAAATGTCTGTAGCTGGTCAGATGAATTTCTTCCCGAAAACCTTCCCTGCTGACAAGAAAGTGAATCCAAGGTGACTAACTGAAATTGAAGCTTAGAGTGGTAGGCGTCTAACATGATACGAGTCCTGCTACTCCTGACTGCTGAGTGCTTGCCTTGGCAGTTGCCATGTTTTTCCAGCAAAGCTTTCTTTGAGGGAATCTTAAGACATGTGCAACAGATTTAACAAGGCAAAGTATTGTTACTTGATACTACTTATGAAAGGATTGCTTTAACTGAAGTCTTACACTTCCGTAGCACCTTCCATCCAAGACTCAGAAGCCTTTTCCCAGACAATTAATTAAAGATGTCTCCCAGCGCATTCTGTATCTGGAAGAGATATATGCAGTCTCGTTTTTCAGATAACCTTTCTGTGTCTGAAATTCTGAAGTTTCAAGCAAACGCAGAAAAGCTAGCTGAGCTGAGAATGGAAATGTGATCTTCCCAATCCATTGCTTTAGATATCATCTATCCCCACTAGTTACAGCATGTCTCAGGATGATTTGGCAACGTGCACAAACATGGTCATGCAAGAAGTGCCTTTAAAAAAGTCTGCGCCATTTATAATGAAATGATGTCATTTAGACATGTTGCACCACATCTGAGACAAGAAAAGTGCTGCAGTCACCATCACTGTTATTTTCTGCTCTTTCACTCAACTGTCTCTGCGATGCAAATGAGCAAAATGAAAGATTCATAAGACAGAGCAAGAGAAGAGGCTTCAAAAAGCATCATGCAGACTTCCTATTTTATTTAATTTGGGGGACATTTTTCATGTTTCTGTATTAAGAAACTACTGTCCTTTTCATGCTAAAGTAAGTGGAACAGCAGCTGTCCACTGTAAAGTGGGCTTTAAGAATCTATAAGCAAAAGAAGTTGAGAAGTTTGAGAATCTATCCTGATAAAGTTTTCTGTGTCTTTCAACTTGTTTTGTTTTTTTTAAAAAAAACCCTAATTTTTAACCTTTCTGAACATGTTACTGCAATGGACTTCAGGCTGCTCCAGACCACATCCCTGCACAACAGAGAGGTGGTGAGCTTTAATTGCTATAGCTAGGATTCTTCTTTTCTTTTTTGGTGAACTGATTTGCTTAAAAAAGTTTGAGAACCACTTCTTAAATATCCACTTTATAAATATTTTTTTTCTTCCATAAGGTAGGTAGATAAACAATCAGTTGTCTCTTTGGTTGTTAATACTCTTGTGACACCGCTTTCTCTTTCAGTTCTTGGCGAAGTGGAGTATCTCTTGTTGGAGCGCCCGGGTCACGTAGCCTTCAGCAATGACACAGTGTCTGTGGAATATCAGTTCTTTACCGGTGGTAATGTGACAGCAGAGCATCTGTCCATCCTGTTGCTGGATGTCAGCACCAACAAGATAATTGCAAGAAAACAGCTTCCAGCAAATCAGTCCCAGGGGAGAGTAGAGTTTGAGTGTTTCCATTTCAAGAGTGCTGGGGACTTCTTGTTCGCAATGGTCTCTCCCAGCGATAACAGCAGTGCTGTCCAGTGGAGCAGAAGAAGCCCGTCCACCCTCCACGTGGAGTGGCCTGTATTCCACATTGATTTGAACAGGAGTTCAGAAGTGCTTGGGAGCTCCCTTCAGGTTGGACTTTTTACAAATGTGCAGTTGTGTGCCATGAGTGAGACAGTGGTTTTGCTGGATGTGATATTCACCAGCACCCTTTATGAATTTGGAAGAGTAAGCTCTGATGAGACTCTGGGCATTAGAACTAGCAAAGGAATCCCGCTCTCTAGGTCCCAGTGGGTAGAGATTGACTGCCCGCCTGTTGGTCAAGAAACATACATCACTGTGTTACTGAAATCGTTAGAAACACATTCCGTCATTGCCTCCATAGGACCCATAGATCTCCTCCACAAATTTGGATACAGACTGGTTGTGGCACCGGAAGCCACATGCAAAACTTTGGTCCAGGTCTTCGTCGTGTCTCCACCGTGCACTTCTATCAGCGGAAAAATTGTCGTCTATAAAGAGGCTCTCAAGCATCCTAGTCAGAGAACAACTTGGCTCTATGAAAACATCCTTCACCCAGGAGACAACAGGACAGAATTTAACTGCACTTTGTTTGATGTGGGGAAGAACAAGTACTGCTTTGACCTCATTAACTTCTCAAACCGAAGCCATTTCCCAACAAGAGTTAAGGAGTGTATGATGATCCAAAGGAACATAGGTTTGTACTCCTGTTTGTCCTTTTTTAGCCAAAAATTGGCCTCTTCACAGCCAACATGGGCAATGATAAATAGCTTTGACTGTGAAATCCCCTGTTGGATAGCTACTTCTTGGGTCTCCCACACCAGGCAAAATAATTGTAATGTCATATGCAGATGGGAACAAGATGGAGTGAACTGTTGTGTAGAGCCATACACAAGGACATTTGGTAACAAATGCCACTGTGATAGCTTAAAACTGCGCTAAGCTAACACTAAGTACCAACCGAAACCATTTGGGGCCTTCTGAGTGATGTGTCTATCTAGTCAGGGTAGAACTGAAACTTGGCCCTCTCAGTGGAGTAGGAAGCTACTGCAGTATATTTGGCCTATTGGAGACACTAAAGGTAGAATTAGTCTGACATCTAAGTGTCTAAATGCCAAGGGTCCAACATTAAGTAGTTGTCTAGATCTTTAGTCAAGAGAGGCAGGCATCTCACAAGGGTGATTCATGGATATAGAAGATACATGGGCTGAATCCTCACCTGAGTGTCTTTTTCTCTAGCCCATTTGCTGTAGGAGTTTATAGTCCTACCTGTTAGATCACAGATTTTGGTGAGGTGAATCAGGAAGTAGCCACAGCAAAAGACACTTGGACAGCTTGCGGGTTTTTCAAGTGGCCTTTCCAGACATGCCTCTGCTGCTTAAAACAGATAAGGGTATATTTTTTGACCTATGAGGCCACTTGGCAGATCGTGGGTCACATTTGTATAGCTAAGCTTTTCTTCACAGGAAAGATTAGTCATACAGGCTGCCAGCTAGGGACAGTCTGTGGTCCGCATAGTCCTTTGGGCCATGACCAACCCAAAAAGGTCAGGAAAGATGACCCAGGTAACTGCAGACCAGTCAGCCTCACCTCCATCCCTGGAAAGGTGATGGAACAACTCATCCTTGGCGCTTTCTCTAGACATATCAAGGATAAGAAGGTTATTAGGAGCAGTCAGCATGGCTTTGCCAAGGGGAAGTCATGTTTGACCAACCTGATAGCCTTTTATGAAGACATAACCAGGTGGATGGTGGGCATGCAGTGGATGTGGTCTATCTGGGTATCATCAAGTCATTTGACACCGTCTCCCACAACATCCTCATAGGTAAACTGAGGAAGTGTGGGCTGGATGACCAAGTAGTGAGGTGGGTCGCTAATTGGTTGAAGGGAAGGAAGTCAGAGCATTGTAGTCAATGGGGCAGAGTCTAGTTGGACATTAAAAACCCGCCTGGACACGTTCCTGTGTGACCTACTGTAGGTGATCCTGCTCTGGCAGGGGGGCTGGACTAGATGATCTTTTGAGGTCCCTTCCGACCCTTAACATTCTGTCATTCTGTGATGACCAGGCATGGTCTGGGAGAGTGCTTGTTGGCAGAAGCCAAAACCACGTCCAGGAACATGAATGGTCAAGGTTAAGGAGTTAAGTATGATCACAAGATAGAGCTTGGGCCCATTCTTCAGCACTGTAGCTTTACATTCTGTTTGTATCTATACTTCATATGCAGCCGTAGCTTCAGACGTGGCAGCCCATGGTTTGGCAGAGTCTACAAATCACGGCATCATGGCAGAGGAGGCAGATGAGCCAAATGAGACTCTCATCCCTCGTTTGTGAAAGGCGACTGCAGTGAGGGATGAGCTGTATGTGCACGGGGGGATTGGAGTTGAGTTGGTTTAGATTGTGTTGCCTACACCCTAGAATGGAAAAGTAAACGTTCTCGTCAGGAGCAACCTTCTGTCCATAGGTAGTGAATTAGTCTTTCCCGTCTGCATACTTTGAAGAGTTTGGGTTGAAAGGTGTGAGATAGATAGACACCATTTTCTATACCTCTCCACCCTGGTCTCTCTGAAAAGGAAGTGCAAGAACTCGAGACAAAAACCAGACCTTGCATTTTGTGGGCAGGTGTCTGGGCAGGATCATCAGGAGACCAGGAGTGTAGGACATGCTCTGTAGCACACAGTCCGGACACAGCCTGCCGTAATTAGGTTCCTGGTATCGTGTGGTCTTACTTTGTACTATTTAATAGATTCTAAAACTGTTAGCTGTTTAATTAACACTCTGTACTAAAAATGACCTCTATTTTCACCACATGCCAAATTCACTACGTAGTTCTTCATCTTAACTTCCCATCTGCGTTCTCTGTTGGCACTCTCTCTCTTCCTTTGGCATAAGAAAGTCTATCTAAAAATGAAAGCATATTCTTTTCTTAATGGAGATAATTCTCCAGGAAAAAGGAAAAGAGAATTCCAATTCTTTCTCTGTGCTTGGGTGGTATGTTACACTGATATGATTTACATAATTACCCTGACAGATGAATACCTAGGATATGACATAGATATGCTTCTATGCTCAAGAATTGACTTTTAATTGATGAGATCCACCTTAAGCAATGACTCCCTGCAACCTGCTTTGTTTCCTCGGTTCCCCGACATCCTTACAACCACAGCCGAAGAAATCAGGCTACGCCTGTGCAGAGCGGAGTTAAGTCAATAGCTGCCAAGTTAGAAGTGTCAAATCTACAAAGCCGATGAAAGCAAAACCACACTGCGTAGACGTAAATAAAATGTCAGCCTGAAATTAATTAGACTGCAGCACATCTGACTTTGTGCCTGGTATCTGCAAGACTTCAAAGCCCGCAGGCAGCTTTTGAAAAGAGCAGGGCGTTCTGGCAGGGGCGCATCACCCTGAAGGCACGACAGGCAGAAGGAACCTGCGCTGCCTGCAATGGCCATCCGTGCCCGGCTGCTCCGGAAAGCCCCCTCCTTGCCCTCTCACTCCACTCAGACTCAGACCCCCGGTAGCTGCTTGTGCAAAATGTATGGCTGCTGCACACCAGGTGCCGCTCCTCAAGTCACTTATTGTCTGCTTTGGACTTCTGAAGTCACTCAGGTTGAAGCGAGGAGAGGTGATAAATCCTCGAGCCTGGGCTCCCGTGCAGCACGGGCCGTTGCTTTTCATCCAGTTCCCCTGGTGCTGAGCCCCACGGCTGGTCTTCGCATTCGACTGCTGCTTATCCTCCAGAGAGTTATCCAGCCTTTTGTTGAAGGCTCCACAAAACAGAGACCCTTCTGGTAATTTCTCTGAATACTGTGCTCTGATATTTTTTAAAATTTTTTTGAAAAAGGAAAATCTGTGTGTTTTGTAACTAAGATTCATCCCCTCGAGACTGGGTTTTACTCTGCTGCTCTCTGCTAGAGGAGACAGCTGTTTCCTATCCAACTGTCTTCCCCTTGTGAAGGCATTTGCACATCCAGATCATCTCAGTCCTTCCAAATTATCTCAGTGTTCTTTTTGAATAAGCTGAAAAGATTGAGTCTTTAATTGGAAGGCATCTTCTTCAGGATTTGATTAATTCTCCAGCTCTCTTCAGCTCAGTTTCTGTTATTTTAAATACTCCTTGTTATTTGACGATGGGACTACCAGCTTTGGGTGCTGTGTTCAAACATCCTTCTCACTGATGCTGCTTGAGCTCCTTACCATTGCCTCTGCTTTCATTCCACTAATTGCATTAGCTAATTTTGACATAACTTTTGCCGTGTAAACTTCTCTTGAGCTGTTTTTGTTTGTGACCTCTCAGTATGTGGTCTGCCATCCTGCAGGTACGATTTGTATTCATTCTTCCTACCTTTTTTATTTTGCCTGTTTATGATCTACTTCGCTTAAGTTATCCTAACTTAGCAAGTACCCTACATTGCTCCTTACAACTGCACTATCTGCTTATGACACCACGGGAATGACATGTTTTCTCAGTAATGGTTTTATATTTATTTTTATGTCAACTAGGCAAGCATTGTACAGTGCTGAGCCTTACACTAATCCCTTTGGAATCTCTCCAAATGCATTCTCACTCGGGGATGGTTTTCTGTTGACAATTGCATATCAAATCTGTCACTCAGCCAGTTCTTACCTCATTTAGCATATGCTCTATTATTATTAAGCAGAGATATTGTCTTGTAAAAGATCAAAGATCCTAAATCATTAAAATTATCTTCATCCGAACCACAGAGGATGAGATAAAAGAAGATTATTTAGCCACACCCAATTTCTGTAGATCAGGCATCAGTTATATTCCTGACCCTCTGTCAGTCCTGTTCTTTGCTTCTCAACCCAGCCAGGTTTAGTACAGCCTGTGGAACAGGAATCTGGCTTGTGTCTGGAGTAGGAAGGAGAAGGTTCCCGGTGGCTGCAGGCAGGCCAGGGCATCAGCTTCTCCAGCCTGTGCTATCTTAGACTGTGAATATATCTACTAAAGGTAGGGAGTACACCTATTAAATGTGAGCCAGCGCTTGTGCAGCTTTCTGTGGACTCCAGCTGGAGAACCTGTGAAAGAGTAACAGTGAGATATTAGTCACTTCATTCATCTCAGTGGGGTGTTAACTTTTCACACAGGTGATTTAGAGTCATGCAGCTATTTTATTTCCCTGCATTTGAACGGATTATTTGAATGTCTGAGGTAGGAAACTCCTTTAGATCATCTTGCCCAGCAACAGACACGTTGCGGGCTCATTCTTTTCAGTGCTTTATCCTGTGCTTTTCTCAGTGAGGATTTAAGTGTCCCCAGCATGGAGACTTCTGTTCCATGACCTAACCTCTATCCCACTTGAAGCATTTGGGATGAGACTGATAAAATTAATCAGTAATGCTACAGCATTAAAATGGGCATGTTTTCTTCGTATCTGTGATGTTAATTAACTTTCTTTTACAGTTCTTAGTTACACTCCAGAGACCAATTTCAACTTTGATGTGACTCCCCATGAAGTCTCTTGCAGTTGCCAACAGCGGAGATCAGTTTCGTTCATCTGACTTTTGCGAACTGTCAAAAAGAAAGCTGTTGGGAGGTCAGCATGGCATAACCAGTGCAGCTGTTGCCAGCAAAGGGAAGGGAGGAAAGCAGGGGAAGACCTTCTGAAGGAAAAAGCAGTCAGTAAGGGGGGAGAGGAGTAAGTGAAATATCTAGGGATCACACAGGGATATGCAATTTCCATCAAACCCTTGCTCCCTGAATAAGACCATGTGAATTTGGCCTGCCTATTATCTGTAGGAAAGTCTGGGAACCAGTTAGCTCTGTTGCCTGAATCTGCACCTGGCATGCATTTATTTAGAAACGGGGATACAAGGGATCTGGTTATGCCAGGGCTGGTTTGTACCTCATCCACATCTCCTGTGTCAGTGAATGCTTCATCTCCACACCCCCTGCACTTTAGGAATAAATCAGACAATATAATCGGACACACTGGGATAGCTGTTAGCTTCTGAAAAAGAAAATTTTAGGTTGTGCTTCCACAGTTCTTCAGGATGCATGTTTGTAAGGAGTAGACTGTAATTTGCCCAGGTGAAGTCTAGGTTTTCTTTCTTTAAAGGGATCCTAGTCCTTTTGTTGTCCAACTGGGTAACCTGTTGGAGCATGCCACCATTTCAGTGCACCCAGACTTCATTTCCATGGAAATAGAGAAACATGAAACCAGCGAGAAGGGCGTTTTCCCAGATCTTACCCAAACTCCAATACAGTGTGTGTACACCCAGTCTTGGGACCTCAAAACTGATCTCAGTTTCTACAGATACCCTGCAATCCCTCAGGCTGGCGTAGGCATTTACACAACCCTGTAAACAGAATCGTAGAATCTAGAAATAATTAGTGATTTTATCCCATATCACTGGTCTTGAAGTGCTTAGGACCGTGACGTGTGTCAGGCTGGAAGGATGGTGCTGAGCATCCCTCTAACCGTGCTATTGGATAGTGCTGCACAGAATCATAGAGTCATTTCGGTTGGAAAAGACCTTTAAGATCATCGAGGCCAACCATTAACTTAGTGATAGCTTCTAAACCATGTCCCTGAGCACCATATCTAGACAACTTTTAAACATATCCAAGGATGACGATGCAACCACTTCCCTGGGCAGCCTGTTCTGGTCTGTGATAACCCTTTCAGTGTACAAGTTTCTTCCTAATGCTCGAAGTCTTACGAACGCAGAAATTTGAGGGGAAATATTTATGCAGAGCAGCAATTAACACAGTTAATTGCATTTATCTTTCATGTTGGTAGATCTGCCAACTGTCAGCAATTTCAGACTAACGCATCGGTTAGATGTCTTCACGTTGATAATTGATTCCTCAATTGCATGTGAAAAAAATCACACTTATTAGAGCTAGTTTGCAGTGCATACCTTCTGGTTTTTCTCCTGGCGCTTTGGATCTGGTTTGTCTTAAATGGAGGTTAATCATTTTGTTTCCTTGGGGGAGAATAAATTACGTTTCATTTTCTGTTACGTTCTGGTAATTGCAGGATGTTGCAGAGCAAGTTCCAGGCGTTTAAATCTCACATCTTTCATGGGAGCTGGAGCATTTCCTGCTCTCCTGCTGCTTAGGGCGCATATTCTGAGCCCCAAAGCTATGGATGCCAAGTGTTTTTGCTAAGGAACTCTGAGCCCTCAGCTGAAGCCAAAGTTAGTGAAGAGTGCCCTGGAGCAATGGGCACATCATAGGTTTGACGTCAAAGTTCGAAAATTACTCATCCTAAATGTTCCTGTACGTTGAAGCCCACAGGCATCAATGCAGAGACTGCCAGGCACCCTCCACCGCCACCAGGATTAGCACTGGAGGCAACTATAACCTTTCTGGGTCTCGCTCTATATCTGACTGTAATTAACAGAAGTTTAGATGAGCAGGGAATGTGGAGAGAGGGAAATGTGTTAGATCACACAGCACTGGAAATTATGTCAGGGACTCACCAAGCTGTCCACATAAAAGTAGGAGGCAGTGAGGAGGCAGTGCTTCTCCAGTCGCCTGCCTCACTCTGCCAGTGATGAGGGACACTGCTGACGTCTTTCATGGTAGTGGTATGGAGAAAAGTGTTTTGAGAACCCCAAATTCTGTGATGCCGTGAAGTCTGTTGGAGGAGGGATCAGTGAGCCCTTGACTGACTGTTGATTATGGCCACTTTTTCTTGCTGCTCTCAGTAATAGCTCTGCTCGCTACTTGATGTGATTTTGCGACTGTCCAGGATCTGTACCTTTGAGGGACTCCTTACTCCAACAAACTTCCTCAGTTCCCTGCTCCTTGGCATCCTCTGACTCTCTTTCCTCCTGACACCCCACACCACCCAGTCTTGCTCCGTTTCACACTTCAGTGGGAACTGACAGGGCTGCGAACTGGAGGAGTGTGAAAGCTCAACCTGCCTCTGGGCTCCTCTCCCCTGCTGTAGCAGCTCTCCAGCTCCAGAGAGAGAGGGATGAAAGCAGAGAGGTGCACAAAGAGCACAAAGTGAAAGAGCCTGGGATCACGGATATCGCAATATTGTGGCAGAGGTGGTGGCAAATAGCCAGGGAGGTCACTGGGTGTTGTGTGGGCTTAAACCTGCAGCACCATCATGGGGTTGTCCTGCCATGCCCGTCTCTACTACCTGCGACTCAAATGCTGAGTTCGGTTTTGAGCCCCTCGTTACAACGAAGACATTGAGGTGCTGGAGTGTGTCCAAAGAAGGGTAACGAAGCTGATGAAGGGTCTAGAGAACAGGTCTTACGAGCAGCGGCTGAGGGAACTGGGACTGTTTAGCCTGGAGAAAAGGAGGCTGAGGGGAGACATTACCGCTCTCTGCAAGTACCTGAAAGGTGACGTTGGTCTCTCCCCACATGTAACAAGTGATAGGACAAGAGGAAATGACTTCAAGCTGCACCGGTGGGGGTTCAGATTAGATATTGGGAAAAACTTCACCGAGAGGGTTGTCAAGCATTGAAACAAGCTGCCCAGGGAACTGGCGGAGTGACCATCTCCACAGATATTTAAAAGACACGTAGATGTCGTGCTTAGGGACATGATTTAGTTGTGGACTTAGCATTGCTATGTTAATGGTTGGACTCAATGGTCTTAAAGGTCTTTTCCAACCTAAACGATTCTCTGATTCTACTCTGCATTAGGTGAGGCAGGCGTTCTCGAACATGCGTGCACACAGCTGTGCATGGGTGTGTGCCCAGACACGCTTTACGGCATTGGCTGACGGTGCAAGTGGAAGCTCAAAACCTCTGGGCCCCATCCTGCCGTGCAGGTGAGTGCCTGCACGCGGGAGAGCGGCCCTGCTGGTTCTGTTACCCGTCTCACATTAACGTTATTCATACTAGTGTGTTCACAAAAATTGGTAGGACAGGGCCCAAAGCAGTTAAAATTTCATATTTATTAAAACGCAGCTGTATTTATCTTTGTTAGAGACTTTTAAAAATAATAACACACAATGAACAATACAGTAACCAATGTGACATGAAGTCACGAAGCCATTTCCAGTCTTGCAACCCTGTCTAGTTCTTTAATGTTGGAACTTGGTCACAGATCGGGAGCTTCAGGGGTGCGAGCAGCAAAGCAGCTGTGTAATGAAATTACAGATCATGACCTGTCGTGGCAGTAGCAACACTGTAAATTATTTAGAAGAGCAAACTTTAACAAACCTGATCTACCTTTTTTTTTCCTTTTTTTTTTTTCCTGATTTTCTGCTTTATCTGTGAGCAGCTAAATCGATTTAAGTGGTCTGTTGTTTTTCTTCCTGGCAGATTTGAAAATTAGGCCACCAAGTCAACTGACCTATAGGAGTCTCCCCGGGGTTTTTATCCTTTAAGGTTGCACCTGGATTTTTGCATCAGTTTGGAATTTCAAGTTGTGCTCCTGCATCAGTATCAGAGCTGTCAGATATAGGCAGGAATAGTCTCTTTCTCTCTTTGTGTTCTTGCTGCTGTAAAGTTTGAGTGTTGAACACCAGATGATGATGTTTTCTAAGCAAAAGAGGGATTTCATTACCCATTAAAAAAATATGTTTGAGGTAGAACCGGAGTCTACTTCCACTTAAATAAATGAACCTGCAAAGTTTCACCTTGAGTTGATTGCCTAGCCATAAGCAGTAGAACAGTAGGGGTCTGTAAGCTGTCAAATGAATGATTCAGTAACACATTTGTGTGCTGAGAAGATAATAAAAAGAAAAAAAACAGTATTGCTGTTTCATTAGGCTTGTAGGCTTATCCGCCTTTCATAATCACATAAATCAGGAGTAGCTACACTTAAGTCAGTGAAGTTATCCTCCTGTAAAAGCATTATTTGTGAGGCAGGGATTGGATTAATATATAAATTACAAACCCATTTCAAAGATTTGTGGATGGATTTGGATTTGCTGTTGTTCCAGGCAGGTCCTGCCAGCCTCAGTTAACTGACCACTGTGTCGCTGGCTGGCACTAGAGTGAAAAAAGGAAAAAACAAAAAAGTGGGAGCATTTCCCCAGACTCCAGTGGGAACAGGATCAGATCCCTGATTGCTGCTTGCTCTTCTGGTGTTGCTGTTTGCATTGTTTGGTTATTTATTAGTGGTTTTCTTAAATAAAAGACATAACAGCTGTGTCTTTAAAGGTAGGGAGGTAGATGTGTTCCTCATTGCTGTGAGCTTGTGCATTTGCAGAAACGTGGAGTCTGTGGCAGCCGTGGAGCCCCTGCAGCGTCACCTGTGGGGACGGTGTCCGGGAGCGCTTCCGAGAGTGCCCCACCTCCTCGCCCGCAAAGCCAGGCTGCGCTGGATCCCCGAGGGAGACTTCCTTGTGCTCACTGGAGGAATGTTTGTGTACGTAGCTCTGCTGTCCTCTTCCCCGCGGTTGCGTGTCTGCCCTGGCAAAAGTTGAGGGCCTGTTGTTATAAAGGCTTTGTAAAGTAGAAGCATCTGATCTCTCCTTCGGTCGTGTTGGTTTTGGGAGGGTGTCACCTTCCTGCGGTTGAGGGAGTAGGCTGAGAGCCTACATGCATTTGTGGGACAGCTGAAGACAGGGCTCCAAGGCATAAGGTAGATTTCTGAGTGCTGTGGCTGCCATGGAAGGGGTTTAAAACCTTCAGCATGGCCAGGGAGTGGTGAAGGGCTGAAGGAGAGATCTTGGGGCTAGCAGAATGTTTTCACTACCAAAGGCCAAAGATTCCAGGCAGTGGAAACCTGTTAAAAAGTGAAGACCTATTAAAAGATAATCTGGTTCCAGCTGGGACCTGCAGTGTGAGGTTCCCATTCTTGGAGATTTTTGAGGTGATAGAGCCAGATCTCTCCCTGCTCCAACCTGCCACTGCTCTTGGCCAGTGACACAGCAAGCTGGCTGCTACTGGTGGGTGGCAAGTGGGTCCAGATACCAGAGACCTGAGCCTCCTGTAAGGCAACGAGGCATTACAGCAGCTGCACCACTCCAGTGAGGCTGGATGGGGTTGTGTCAGCGCCGTAGCCAGGTGCCTGCAGCCAGTGTGAGAGGCAGGAGAACTGGCCCCTTTTTAATGGGATGCTGCTGCTCAGTCCATGCAAAACTTTTGCTTCTTGCAAACTCCCTGCTGAAAAGGAGAATGCTGACACCGAGGGGTCTCAGAGGACCAGGGAAGTGATTTTACCCCTGTACTTGGCACCAGTGAGGCTGCATCTTGAGTACTGTGTTCAGTTTTGAGCCTCTCACTATGAGAAGAACATTGAGGTGCTGGAGCTTGTCCAATGAAGGGCAACAAAGCTGGTGAAGGATCTAGAGCACATGTCTTAGGAGGAGTGGTTGAGAGAACTGGGGTTGTTTAGCCTGGAGAAAAAGAGGCAGAAGGGAGACCTTATTGCTCTCTACATCTAACTGAAAGGATTTAGAGAGATGAGGGCTGGTCTGTTCAACCAAGTAACAAGTGATAAGACAAGAGGAAATGGCTTCAAGTTGCGCCAATGGAAGTTTAGATTAGATATTAGGAAGAATTTATGTACTGAAAGGGTTATCAGACATTGGAACAGTTTGGCCAGGGCAGTGATGGAGTCCCAATCCCTGTAGGTATTTAAGAGTTGGGTAGATATAGTGCTTAGGGCTACGGTTTAGTCGAGGAATTGTCAGTGTTAGGTGAATGGTTGGACTCGGTGATCTTAAAGGTCTTTTCCAGTCTAGGTGATTTTGTGATTCTGAGATCCATCTGCTCAGAAACTGATCTGCAAGCTCCAACACCTTTGTGTCCCACAAGTACAACAGGGCAGGGATGAGAAAGGAAAGGTGCCCAGGGGCGGTGCAGGCTCCTGGGCTCTCAGGCTATGATTCAACAGGACAATTTAAGCCGGTACAAAGTGAGCAGGGCCTTTCCCCTTGCTTTGGCTGCTTCTGTGCACTTCTTTGTGCTGGCCAAAGTGAAATGTGGAGAACTGGAAAGGAGACAGCTAAAAAAATGGACAGTTTGGGGATGTGGGGGAGTTGTTTTTCACATGGCTGCTGTAGTGTTTGTGCCACTGAAATAGGAAGGGCAGCGGATGGGGGGAATGTGTAGCTGGAGCAGGAAAAGGGCAGGACTGCTTTTTTTTTTTCACTCCACTCCTCTGAAGCGTAGAGATCAGTCCTGATCCACAGAGCTCCCAGGGGGAGAGCGTGTGTACACAGAGCATGTGCTGGACGTGTCATTTGGGTGTGCACCTTGCCTTACATGCACAGAGGTGACTCAGAAGGGCCTCTCTGGTGCTTCTCAGAGGTGTCTCTCTTTCCATGCAGGTGTGCAACTGTGTAAGGCTTATGGTGGATTCCAGAGGGGTCAGCTGTCCTGTGCATGTGTGGTGCACTTGCCCATGGCAGTCTGGTTGGAGTTACTGTCTGCCAACACTCAGCAGGCCAGAATAATCCTCAAATGCCAGCAGGGTCTCTGGGTTAATAAAGAGGGTTTATATAGGAAAAACCCAGATGCACAGGAGGCCTGCATCTGCACCCATTGCTGTGGGATCATCTGGAGGAACTACCTCACTTCTCTCCTGCATTTGGTTTCCAATCCTTCTGTTCCCATGTCAGGCAGTTTCTTTTACAGGATCACCTACGTGATTACATCTCATTGAATCTTAGGTTGCTTGAGAAGTGACATGACACTGTGATGATATGGTGTTCATCTACTGTCTGATCTCAGGCTGGGAGTGTTATTCCTCCCCACCCCCTGACTGTCCGCGCCTTTCCGAAGCAGGAAAACTTTTTTTTCTGGCATAACTATGTTTGCAGTCATTAGTCCAGCAGATGGAGCAAATGGCTGAATAAACGAAACTAGCACACAGTCTAAGGACAGAGGTACATCAAGTGGAGAGAAGCAATCCTGATTGACTAAGTCTTGTTTCAAGCCTAGCTATTTGCTAGCTCTTAGCTTTCACCTCCAGGTGATATAGCACAGCGTGCATTACAGATAGAAAACTGAGTCTTTAGAAGTCAACTGTGAGACTGAAAGAAGGATGAGGAATGAATGAGTTGCTCTGCTGTGGTGGTACTGAACTAGGCAAATGCTGGTCCTGCCTTCTCCCTGGAGGTCAGTGTGTTTGCTTCCCGTTCAGGGCCTCAGAACAGCAGCGCTCCATGCACCAGGCGTGATGGCATTGGGCTGAATGCAAGTTTCAGGGATCCTCCAAAAAAGATTCAGTGGGCAGTGGTCTTGTTCTTTATGCTCGTGTTGAGCTCTCAGAGTGACATGAAGATCAAGGTTAATCCCACGGCAGGATTTTTCAATGGTCTTGTGCTGTCAGGTAGCTCTGAGTCAAAGAAATGAGTCTCCTGCCCTTCTCGCACCTGGATATCTGTTACCACGGCAGCCTGAGACCTTCTCGCCTGTGCTTGTCAGTATATTTGTGCATCCTACACACCCACTAGCTGTGCTTCCAGCCTGTTGTTGAATGAATGTTCTTCTGGATCATGTGAAGTACGTGGTGTCTGCTTCTCATTCTTCTGCAGATGCATTTCCTATGGCTGGACAGTCACTGTGGTGCAGGCAGGATTGCCTGTCACCCCGAAGGAAGGCTCTGAGTTCTGGATCAAACTAGAGACTGGAAGAAAATTAAGTGGATCAGTTTGAGCTCACAGCTTCGTGGTCAGCTCTTGTCACTGAATAACAGAATGTTAGGGGTTGGAAGGAACCTCTGAAGATCACCTAGTCCAAATCCCCTGCCAGAGTAGGATCACCTAGAGCAGATCACTCAAGAAATGTCCAGGTGGATTTTGAAAGTCTCCAGTGTCAGAGACTCCACAACGTCTCTGGGCAGCCTGTTCCAGTGCTCCTTTACCTTAAAAATAAAGTATTTCTTTATGTTTAATTTGAATCTCCTGCTTTTTGTGACCATTGCCCTTTGTCCTGTTACTGGATGCCCCTGAGAAGAGTCTGGACCCATCCTCCTGACACCCATCCCTTATAAGAAGTGACGACACCTCCCCTCAGCCTCCTCTTCTCCAAGATGAACAGATCCAGCTCTCTCAGCCTTTCCTCGTATGGGAGGTTCTTCAACCCCCTCATCATCTTAGTGGCCCTGCACTGGACTCTCTCCAATAGTTCTTTGTCCTTCTTGAACTGGGGAGCCCAGGACTGAGCTGACCACACTGAGCAGCCTTGTCTTCTGACAGCATTTTCATAGCCTAAAGTTGGGAAGTGAGTGCTACATGATGCTCAAATTATCCACTAGACCAATTAATCCATCAACCGTGCTGTTTTCTGCTCAGGACTGCCACTGAAATGCTGGAGACCTCATCCAAAAAAAGAAGTATTAATCTCTCATTGCTTCAGCTGTCTGTAGTGCGGTGGTGTGTACAGAGAGAGGTTTAAGTAGGGCTGTGCAAAGCTCTGAGTTGTTCACGTTACAGGTTTGCAGGATGTTCTTTTCCGTTTGAAGGCCCATCTCCAGTCCATGACAGAGAGTGTCAGTGTCACAATGCCAGGGACACCAGAGCAATGGCTTCTGCTCAGATAAGAGCCTGCTGTGATGGGGAAGGTTTTGTCCCTTGGGGCTGCAATGCTGGACAGTGGTGGAAGAAGCATCCTCAGAGGATTGCCTAGAAAAGTTACATTGCCTCTGCTACTGCTGCCTCTCTGCTCTTCAAACTCACTGTGATTCTCACACCCACTTAAGCTACTCTAAAAATAATTTTAAAGTGATACCTAAAGTACTAGCCCCGGTTAAGTTATTTTTACCCCTTTTGTGGCACTTTTCACCAGGGAATCTTAATGTACGTCATAAAGGAGGGCAAATGCTCTTATCCGATTTTACACATGTTTAGGAGTGCCTTATGGAAATGGCAGAACAGGCAAAAGTAATGATTACATTTAAAAGGTCCGTGGCAGCCTTGGTTTAAGTAAGTAGATCTGTTCCTGCCAGTTTGAAGTCATTAATAGCAAGTCATCTGAAACAAGAAAATTTTAACTCCCTGTACTGTTTTAATTGCAGTCCCTTTGTAGTAAATTATCCATCCTAAAATAGCAAAATGCTGATGACAGTGCAACTCTGACAGACGTGTGTGCTCTTTTTACAGCTATCAAGCCGCCCACCCCACCCTCTGTCCAGCCAGGAGAGGACCAGAAAGCAAATAATATAGTTACCATCACAGGTATCTCCTTATGCTTGTTCATCATCTTTGCCACCGTCCTCATCACCCTCTGGAGGAAGCTCTGCAGAACTCAGAAGTGCAGCGCTGCTGTCCGACGAAACTCCGTCCACTCCCCTGGCTTCCGCAAAAACTCGGATGAAGAGAACATTTGCCAAGGAAACAAGCAGCGGGACAGCTTTGCCGAAGGAGGGGATGCCCCTGTTAACATTCCTCTGACCTACAGGCGAAGCCTCCAGTTTGCCCAAGAAGACGATGCCTCTGGAAGTGAGAACTTCCAGCCAAACGCTCAAAAAATAATTCCTCCGATTTTCAGCTACCGCCTGGCACAGCAGCAGCTGAAAGAGATGAAGAAGAAAGGCCTGACTGAGACCACCAAGGTGTACCACGTCTCTCAGAATCCCCTCACGGACACGGTTGTTGGTGCCACCACGATGCTTCCCCTCAGCGGGGAAAACCAAGAGGAGGCAGCAGCAAACAAATTTAGGATCAAATCTCCATTTCTGGACCAGCCAGGCAGTCAGCCCAAATTCCTGGGGGAAAGCTCTCACTCTAGGCTGGATTTTCCGTTCTCACAGGCTAATCCTGCAGTGAGCCCTACCCAAACCTTGATAAGAAGAGCTCATTTCAAGCACCAGGACAACAGAGGGGACTTGCTCGAGAGGGGCTGTCACAGAAACCCACAGTTTAGAAGAACAGCCAGTTTCCATGAAACTAAAAAGGCCAGGCCCTTCAGGGAGAGAAGCATGTCCACCCTCACCCCCCGACAGACTCCTCTCTACAACTCCAGGACCAGAACTTGGGACCAGGGTTTGGAGGAGAGAACGCGGCCGAAATCGAGAAACGCTAATCCAACATGTGAAAAGCTGGACCAGCCCCATGGCGCTGCACCGGCCTGCGAACCACAGGGCCATGGCACAAAGTGCCACCAGAGGGCAGGTCCCCCGGTGAAGAAGCTGGACCTGGTCACTGACCGCCAGCCAGGTCAGGAGAAAACAGCTGATAAGCCTGAGCCCAGTCGGAGTAAGAGGGGCCCTTCACCCAACCCCAGAGGCACGTGGCGGAAAGAAGCAGGCTCAGCTGGCAGAGATAATGCCCAGAGAGGCCTGAGCCTAAGCCCTGCCCAGTACCGAAGGGACAAGTGCCAGAGCTTCCCCTTGGACCCTGAGTTTGCCTTTTATGACAATACTACTTTTGGTTTAACGGAGGCAGAGCAGCAGATGATCGACCTTCCCGGCTATTTTGGCTCAAACGAAGAGGATGAAACAAGTACTTTAAGCATTGAGAAGCTGGTGATCTGAGCAGCTCGTTGCAGCCCAGCAGGAGGGGTGTGCGTGGGAGAGGATCCGCAGGATCTGTTGGCTTCTGGTGGAAGGAGAAGCAAGAATTGGATT
>NW_009719812.1:27872-48084 GCF_000703405.1 Apaloderma vittatum
CGAGGAGCAGGAGGAAATAATGCTCCAAGGCTGGCTTGTGGGAATGCATTCCTTTCTGATTACTGGGAAGTGCTTCCAAACCATTATTTTTTGTACTTATGTGTGGAAAATACACACAAAATACCCTGAGAAAGCACACGTTAGTGAAGGCGTGGTGCAGGAATAGCCAACAGATTTCGTTGCAAAAAGCAGTGACTTTTTGTGCATCGTACATGATGAATGCGTGTGCTCTAGCCTTTCTCACCTCCTGGACCGTGTACCAGTACATTATGGTGTTCTAAAGCGTCCGTTGTCCAGTTTCCTCAGCCATCTGTCCCAATTAGTGAATCATTTCCAATGCAGAAAACATGAACCTCAAGCTGTAAGCAGTTTTCATCCTTTTTTTCGTAGTCATTATTGAACTGCATTTCATTCACCGTACTTGCTCCAATAAGTCATGTAGTGGTGTTTCTTTTAGCTGGTTGCATGAGAAGTGCAAACAATTGATGCTGAATACTTGGAGCAAATGTAAAATTGAGGGGACATTTTTCAGCATTCAGGACTTCGATATTTTCTTTCTGCCAGTATTTATAATACGAAAACAATAATGTACAAATATTTGCAGGAAACGAGTAGAAAAGGGCATGCTACTGGGAGGGCAAAGAAAATGGATGATCAAGTTTTAGTCCTCCCAGAAATGTTACTGAAGTATTTAAGCATCTGTAAAAGGCAGGGAGAAGACTGTTGAATCACCCATCGTTTCCGAAATCATCTTTGCCTTTATTAAACTTTTAGAATGTAAATAAATTGGCAATAGCACTACTGCAGCAAGCTCAATATAGATAGATTATGAACACAACCAGCAAACAACAAATTTATTCGATGAATACCTATTTTGCAAACAAAAAGAAAAAATAAAATGGCTTGACAACATCTGGTGATTCCCGGAGAATCTTACGGTGAAGTACAAAAGTTATGTTGTTGGGGTTTTTTTGTCGTGCTTTAAAACCAGAGATCACAAATTGGCAATTACACACTGCTGCAAGTGTTCAGAGCTGGGGTTAAACCCCACTTGACAACAAAGGCAGAGCTTGGGCCAGTGGGAATGAGTCAGAGGCTTTGCTTGGTGTTTGTTAGAATAACCGTCTCTTCAGGGAGTTCGCCAAGGCTGGGGGAATGCGGTTGGGCAACAATGAGAAAAGACGAGATGCTGCCCATGGAGGATGGAGTGAGGCAGAGGAACTCTCAGCCTGAAAACAACTCTCCCATAAGGAGCCCAACCCTGCATCCCCTTTAACTCACCTTGTGGGCATGAAGGAAAAATTTGCTCAGTTCTCCAGCAGGCTGCTATCTTTCTCAAAAACTGGCTTTCCGAATGGAAAGATAGGTTTCCCAATCCTGCACTTTTTTTTCTATCATCTTCTTTTTTTCTTCTTTTCTTTTTTTCTTTTTTCTTCTTTATTTTCTTTTTCCCCCTTTTTTTTTTCTCCAAACCAAGGACAATTTTAAAGGAGGGGAGGCACTGCTGTCCATTAGCCGGTTACTGATGGCACCCCACTGAAGTGCCCAAAGCGTGTGCAGGTGACTTGACAGACGCACGGCGGGAGGGCTTGCTGTGGCAGGCTCGAAGGAGCCAGACACCAAGCATTTGGCTGCCAGAGACAAACCCCACCTTCAGAACAGCCTTTTTGATGGGTAACATTTTGCAGCTGCTGCTGGAGCACCGGATCCCATTCACAGGGTGATGTGAGCTCCCTCTTTCCCAGGAGCCGTGTTGTCCGTATTCAGCACTTCAGCCCAGTGCGGCGTTGGTACTGCTGGGTATTCCCATAGGCTGTGAGCTTGAAACGCTGTTTAAAGCACTTGAGAACGTGTTCGTGCTTGAGAAGGGATCCAGGGCTAAGCAAATGTAACGAGCCTTTAAATTGACTTAAATGAGCTGGAAATCAGACCTCTGAAGCAATTGCTGCTCAGGTTACTTACCACCTCTGTGCTAAGGTAAACTTCGCCATGTGAAGCACGTTCGCCACAAAGCAGCGATCTGTCGGCATTAAGCCTGCGGTGCTACAATATTTATTTAGAGCTTGGTGAGCCTCCCAGTGCAGGAGACCCTGGGAAAATGAGGGATCAAACGTACAGCACAGCAGCGCTCAGCAGGCATCTCCCTAACTTTCAGCGGGAGAGATTTGAGCACAGTGGTAGCCCTCAGATCAAATAAGTACTGCACTAGTGCCATTTTACCCTGTTTATTAAGATAAGGAGAGTTCTGAAATGCTTCCTAGGGCTTGCTGTGGGAGCTGCAGGGTGCTGCACAAAGCCCTCTGACCCCTACATCTCCAAGGGGGATCCCTGCATTGCAGGAGGGTCGAGACGGGGGGGCCTTGCTCTCAGCTGCTTCCCGCAGCCTCAGTGTTGGGCTGCATTCAGAGCAGCTGCTGTAATGCATTCATTAGATGGGCTTAGGTACATCTTACATCTAAGACAGCGAGGCAGAGCCCTTCTCTCCCAGCTTGTCAGATCTTGGCCTCTCTTTGTCACAGAGAGAGAGAAAAAACTCTTTTAACACAGTGGTGTTGGCTGAAGGCAGTCCAGCTGCAACTCCTGCCCCTTTGTATTGACACAGTCTCCATACTCTGGATGTTCTGTTGCTCACTGCTTGCTCGCTGGGGGAACAGGAATGGGTAGCTGTTGCCTGACTAAGTTCTGTTGATTTTATCTCTAGCTTGATACTCACATTATCAGATGGGTTATCAGCTGCTCAATGAACTGTCAAACCCACTAATGCCATCCCTTTGGTGCTGTAGTTGATTTCCAGCATGCAGTGCTGAGCAGCGAGTCTGTAGTCTTTACCCGCTTCCCTCGTCCTCTGCTGCGGAATGGGTTCGAGCATCATCTGCCAGAAGGCATTAACTTACGTCACTCACATTTCCCTGTGCCCAGTTGCACATTGTCCTTAGGGCTGCCCTCAGCACTGCATCAGTGGCCGCATGGTTATAGCGTGTGCAAACCAATTCCTTATGTTCCCAACATGTGGTTACGATGTTTCCTGTTGTAAAACACAGTAGTGACTGGAAAGGAAATAGTAAGTGTTGGCCATTTGCAGCCCTTTCTTCACAAGGACCACCTCGTTTCAGAGATGGAGGTGCAAGTCCTGTTCCACATGGGTGTGTGTCAACGCTCGGGGCCAGGGCAGTGTTGTGGCGTTGCCAGGGCACAGGCTTTAGGAGCATGGCTGCTGGAGTGCTGGCCCATCACGCTCCATGTTCCCATTTGCAGTGACTGGGTGTCTAGAAAGAACTGAGAACATGGTTTGCCTCTTGACAGAGCAGAGGAACCAAGCCAGATTTTACACTGAACCTTGCCTCCAGGACAGTTTGAGTCCTGGAAATTAAACTTACCTTGCAGACCCTCTCAACTACTTGAGACAGCAGGTGCAAAAGCATGAAAGGCAACACCAGAAGAATGCACTTCTTATGATCTTTCTCAAGATTTTAATTCAAATTTCTATTCAAGCTCCTACTGTTGAAAACCAGATGCAAAGTGTTCTGTCCTACTTAGATGGTTTTATTTCACCTTTTATGGATATGTAATACAAATTACAGTATGTGTATATCTAAAAGCAAGTAAATGAGAGAGAGCTACTGGTTAAAAAAAAATGTAATTCAGGAAAAAAGTTCATTCTGTGACATGGTAATTAAGTTATTTGCATCGAGCTGATATTACTGCTCATTTTTGACTGTTGTTATTAACAACTTGTGGAAAATAAATTTTCAGTATTCCATTTCTCTCGGTCATTTGTGTTGCTCTTTCATTTCGCTCCAATGAGACAGTGAGAGCGCTGTGCCAGACGGTTCAGTCGCTTCCCACCTTCTGACTCCCCTTCACTAACTCAAAAATTCATCAGGTAAATTACACAAAACCATACAAGTGAATCATACTGCATTTCAGGAACTTCTACCTGTGCTCATCTTAAATTTAGTAAAATCTGCCCGATTTTAATCTGGGGCTCAAGTCTGGTCGGCAGCATTGCCTTTGCCTGTGTTAAGGTGTCGTGGTGTGCCGTAGGAGTGGGGCTGCAATGGGAAGCTGTTGGCAGTGAAACCTAGTGTCCACCTTGTCCGTGCTGTGGGAGTTTACTTTGGCGTTGCCTTGGTCTGGATGCGTGTTGGCAGCTGGAGCACATCATCCATCCACTGGTTTGGTTTCACACACTCCAGAGGTGTTCTGCAACTGAAGTGTGCCAACTGGGGACCACGAGGAGAGTCGCTTACAAGTATTCTCCTGATCCAGAACAAAGCACTAACAAAGGCATGCCAGAAGAAGTCCAATTCCTCATCATCTTGTTGTTTCTAGTCTTACATTCTCATAACTGAAGCACTGACAGGTAAAATCAAGGTGAAAAAAGATTCTCACCCTTCAAGAGTACAGTTAGCTAAAAGAGCAGGCTTGAGCATTCAAGGTCCGGAGCTTTTAAGTCCTGAAAACTGCTGAAAAAGAAAGCTCTGTTTATTCCATGACTGTTGGCTGGCTGTCCTCAGACAACTCAATGACATTAGCTTCAGCTAGTAGAGGCAGGTGCAGCTCTGGTTATCACAGCGCAGGTTTAGCGGCTGGCAGCAGCAGACGGCTGACTATTAACTTGCACAGTTCTCTTCAGCTTGTGCTTTTTTTCTTTCCAAAGCAGCAGATTTCAACTCCCCTGACTGTTCTCACCATCTCCACTCTCGCTGTCAACAAAGAATGGAGGCCTGATTTTCATGGCCGAGTATTTTAGCGAGTACCACATCCCATGCCACGTAGACCAAACCACACCATTGTCATGGGATCCATTGTACCTTCCTGTTCTGTAGTATCGTCCGTTGAGGTTTACGGCGTGGCACCTTGGAAGAGTGTAGGAGAGAGAAAAAAGGAGGTAGTAGGTTTAGCGTGGGAAGACATCTCATCATTACAATGAAGTAAAATTTGCACACAACATACATTTAGAAATGCCAGGGTGGGATTCGCTGGCACAGTCAGGCACCTAGACACATCAATCTGTGCTGAACTGCTTATCTAAGTCCTCCAGTAGCTGGTGGTGATCTGGTTAATGCATTTAGTGGAACCCAGAGAAGTATGTGGCTCATCCTAAAGCAGACACCTATGCTGGTCAGGTAATTCAACCTGTTGACTCTTTCAAGTGTATTAACTAGAGACATGATTCAGCTGCCCAAACACAGGAGTGTAGTGCTATTTGCTAGGTTCTAGCTCAAGTAAGGTCTTTTTCAACCTTAAAGATGCTATGAGTCTGTGCACCAGGGGAGGTTTAGTTTGGGTGTTAGGAAAAATTTCTCTGCTGAAAGAGTGGTGAAGCACTGGAACGGGCTGCCCAGGGAAGTGGTGGAGTTGCCATCCCTGGAGGTTTTTAAAAGACATGTAGGTGTAGTGCTTAGGCATGTGTTTTAATGGTCATGGTGGTGTTGGGTTGACGATTGGACTGGATGATCTTAGAGGTCTTTTCCAACCTTAATGATTCTATGATTTTATTCTATGACTCTAAGTGTAGGCAGCTATGTGTTGACACCTAAAAAGGCAGATGTCTTTTAATCAAAGAAAATCCCACTATTGATGTACGTTTTTGTAGCTCCACTGATTTCAATTTGTGTGTGATGAGGGCCTGGTCAAAGAAGAGGCTCATCCCACACTAACGCAGAGAAAAATCAAGGGTGGTGCATCCATGCTCCCAAGGCTGGCGAACCTGAGTCCCTATCTCTTGATGTGTGGATTACGCCCAACTGGCAAACACACCTCCTGTTCGGGGGTAGCTCACCCCCTAGACCTGCTCCACACTAGAGAAATGTCCTTTGTACACACTTCACGTCTCAGTGGCTACAGTTGTTTTATTTCCTGGGATATAACTCAAAGTACTTTAAGGAATTTTAATTGGGCCCTTTTCCTTCTGGATCTATCTCCACTATGCATTTATTTCGACCCGTTTATTTGAAGTAAATGCAATTTACCTGTGGCCCAATTTCTAAAAATGAACACAACTTACCTGCTTCATTTCACAATGAAAGAAGCAGATTGCTTCCCTTTGAGGTGGAAACATCTTAGAACATCTGCGTGAGGTGGCGAGCACGCACAGCAGCCTCCAGCTGCTGTAAGGCAGGCAAGTCCTCTCAGCACAGCAGCTGGCCACAGGGCCGGCCACCCACACCGAGAGGAATCCGAGAGGAATCAGCTGGTTTCTGTACCTGTTAAACCACCAGCCGCCCTCGTTCTCTGATGCGCAGTTGCCTGCCAGGAATCGATCGTGATCCTTGTCAGATGTGGTGAACTGCATCCCTCTGTGAGAGGCTGACCACTGATCTTCAAAATTGCTCCCACCAGACAGAGCGTCGCCAGCGTTACCAGAGTAGGTGCCAAACCATAACCTGTAATTGTCCTGCAAGAATGTGTGAAACTTGTCTTTGATACCATCTCTTTCTGCCCTTCCTTCCATTTTTGAGATCAAATTTGTTCTGGCCATTGTATCCATTGCCAAAGTCATGACTGTTGAAATCAAGGATGACTTTTGGCCCCATGCTTTAGTGGTCCTAGTGTAGATCAATATGGGATTTAAACTTCCATAAGAGATTTCTAATTCCTGCATCTGCTACAGAGGGCTTCAGACTTTATTGTCATACAGTAACGATTCAATACATTACACAACAAGCTGGAAGGCTCTTGCTAGCTCGTTAATAACAACTTGGCAGAAAATTGCCAAGCGGTTGCCTTCATAGCTTCTCAGTCATTCAGCTAGAATAACTTCTTCAGAATTTTGCTCCACCAAAAACTAAACCCATCTGACTTCCAGCTAAATGATCTGGTCCTGGTAGGAATATTTAGAAGAATAGTTCCTCTGAGCACAGCTAACAGATGTAAGAGACATTTCATATGAGATGGATGCTTACTTTTGTGCTATGGGCTTTTTCCACTTTTGCTTATGGAAAATAGCAGTAAGGTATCAACATGAAACTGGTCAAAGCTGTCCTAAGAAAACTAATTGTAAGATAAATATAATGCTTACATTTATGGAGCAGTGAAGGAGATGGAACTAGGTCTGGTTCATGCAATGGAACTCATGTCCTTGGGTATCTCGGCTACTTAAATGCGGTGTTTAGAAAGGCAAACTTACAAAGAACAGCACCTGCATTGAGCAGGATGCTGTCTAAAGCTAGAAAACAAACATGAAAATACAGAGGTGTGTCTCTCTTTGGGCTTTCTGTCTGTAGCATTAAGTGTACTGCTACAGGTACCTGTTCAAGACGAGAAGTTAAAGCTGCTCTTTCAAAGCTTTGATTAAAGTTCACTGTTTATTTTAAAACAAAGTAAAGGGTTTGTTCTGATGATTGCCTTTTATGTCACAGCTTGGAACACTCTCCTAGGAAGTAGGAGAAGGGGGTTCAGTTCCCTTGCAGAGGTTAAAACCCTAATCTCCTCCCTTACAGAAGACTCGAGGCCAGAGGCAAATGCATGTGGGAATCCCTGTGCCCTGTGGCAGAGTGGCCCTCGATGCAGCAGCAGAGCTGGTGAGAGAGCACGCACGCATGATGCCGTCACCCGGTGTCTTGGGCACTCGATGGTTATAAGGATCATGTCCCAGGCTCAGATCCCTGCTCCCACGGCTGTTCATCAGTCAGCCAAGGCAGGAATCCCAGGGAACCAGAGCAGGTAAGTTTTGCAGAGCTGTAATTACAACCCTGATACTGAAGTCTGACCCTGCATTTGCAGATGCCTCCACCCTTACAAAAAAAAAACCCAAGCAAATCGCCATTTTCTCAATTTCTTACCTGCTCATTTGCAAGCTGGAAATTCTCATAGATGGCGTAACGACTTTCCCCATGCCAGTCCATCAGGTCAATCTTTAAGGAGCTCTCTCCTAAGCGCAAAGTGGTGTCTTGTTAGATGAAGCAGCTCATGCAAATTGGAAAGAAACTTTTGGAAGGAAAATACTTGCACCTCTAGTGAGCAGGTCATAAATGTGGTCGTTGCCGAGCCAGTATTCATCATTCTTGCCCTGGAATTTCCCAAATCCTAGTTTGTAATCATCCCATTTCCTGCAGTGAGATACAAATATCAGTTTCAGCCTGTGAGGGAATTAGGTGATTCATGACACTGGGCTATGGCAACAAATAAAATTTCACCTGTATCTCCAGACACCGTTTTCTAAAAGCATCTGATTCATCTCAAGCTGAGCTGAGATTTGTCACTCTGCCTTAGAAGTAAACACAACTCACAGCTTACTTCTTCCCCTGCTAAGCCTGTGCGTACATATACTGGGATCAAACCTTCAAGGTGCTCACAGAAAGAGGTTGCCAGTTAGAAGGAAAGGGGAAGCAGCAGCTGTCATATTGGTCTTCAGCAAAGCATGTGATATTGTTCTTCAGCAAGTCAATTAAAATACCTCCCTGACTGGAAAGGAATGTTGCCGCCTAAAATACGTTGCAATCCTGGATGTATGATGTGGTATTGTGAAGAATTAGAAACTGCAAACACAAGCCTCCAGATGAACTTAAAATGAAATTATCTGGCTTGGCTTTGTGCTCCTGTTCCATTTAAATCTATTTTTGATTCATCGACCACTCTCACCTCTGCTTTTTTTGCATGATCACTGTTTGGATGTGGCAACTTTTTCCTTCAAAGACATATACTTTTCATCAGCATCTTCTGGCTCTATCTTTCTAAGAGAAATTTGCTGTTACTTTTTTCTTATAATTTCATTCTCTTAAAAACTCCTCTATTATTTAGGTATTACCTTTCATATTCACATATACGTGCTGTGTATCACCATTTCCAGTTTTACTAACCCCGTGTTTACTCCCTCTCTCATTAGGGATCTTAATTCTACTTATTATTCAACGCTCCTCTTCAGGCTGTTTTTCATTCTCCTGTGTTCTCAGCTGAATCCCCATGGCTAGGTAGCTGCCACTCCCTGGGCAAGCCAGCTTAGAACTGTTTGAGGGAGCTTGGCAATGGACTGCATTCACTGCAAGAGACACTTCATAGGGACCTAAATTGCATGTGCTGCCATAGTGAATTAATCTGTGTGGGGTTGTTTCTTCTTCACTGTGCTATGAAAGCATCTCTCCTCCTAGAGATTTCCAGGTGAAAGTCACCTCTCTGGGATTTCGCACAGGCAAAGGGCAATCTGGACCAGTGGTCTGGTATCTTTTCGAATGGTCTGAATGAGGAACTTAATGTTATACCATTCCTGATAGGAGAACAGATAATATGTTCAGCAGAAAAAAAAGGCCTCAGTCCATGTGCTGGCGGCAGATACCTCCTGATTTGGACCCTTTGACAGTCTCCAGTAATGATAAAAACAAATACATACATATGTACACACTTTCTTAAATGCAGAGAATCCACAGAAAAGGCATAGAATCATAGAATGGCCTAAGCTGGAAGGGACCTTAGAGATCATTTTAATCCAGCCTCCCTGCCGCCAGGGATGCCACCTCTTGACTAGATCAGGCAACACATGGGGACTGAATGGGAATCAAACCTGTGACCTTAGCGTTGCTAGCGCCACACTCAACTGACTGAGCTAACCGGCCCCCTATAATTATAGGACCCTTTTGAAAATGGCCTCCTGTTACCGATACCTACCATCATATTGTCCTAACGCAAAGATTTATCATTGCTAAAGTACAATTCTGCATACCCCGGTTCTCAAATGTAGGGGTTTGCCAGGCAGGAGGATGGGGAGTGGGAGCAGGAGGCCTGACTGTGAGCCCTATCAGAGCACAGACCTGTTGAAATTCTCCTTGCCATTACTCCGTCGCTGAATGACGGTCCATCCCCCGCCGTCAGACATGTCACAGTATGCCAGGAAAGGCTCTCGGTCTGCTCTGGGCCTGATCCGGTAGTAACCGTTTTTGGTCTTCTTCCGATTATACACCGCAGAGCAATCTAGGCAGAATGGTATTGGTTTAATAAATGAGGTGGGGGGAAAGCAAAGGGGTATGTGCCGGCAAGAGAAGACGTTGCTGAGAGGCTCTGTGGCACAGGGACACTTAGCCGGTCTGTGTTGAGGTCTGCAAGCGCTGCAGAGCCAAAGCAAATGGTTCAGTAAAGTTGTAGCAACCGTTTGCAGGCTGCTGGGTCGGACACAGAGCAGGAAGGCTGGAGAGCCCTTCGAGCCGTGGTCCCTGAGGGCATCATTCCCAAATCTTTGGTGACGTACAGGAGGGTTGCAGCTCGTGCTGGGGATAGGGTACAGTATGGGAGAGACAAGGACTGGGACTGGCTCTGTCAGCAAGATCAGTTTCAGGGAAGCTAATTTCCATGTGGAAGTTAACCTCAGCTGTACTTCACGTTGGATCGGGGCCCAAAATTTCTAAATTAAGAGGCTATGTTCCCGTGACCATCTCTACCAGGGCAGTATCAGGAAAGTGTCTTTCAGGACATCAAGGCTTCACACTTTCAATGTAATGCCCACGAAGGATAAAATTTTGGCCACAGGCCATAGTTCCAGTTATGACCATGTTGTCAAAATGACACCAAAGAACAGAGTATGTAGACCTGCTACTGCACCATGGAAGTGATGGAGGAGCTGAGGAACAAGGAGGCTGAGCTCCCCCAAACAGGTTTCTGTGCCTGCAGCTGAGCCAGGCACTCTTGGCTCCCGTGGCACCCAGGAAAAACAGGCTCTTCAAGAGCAAGACTTGTCTCTTCCTAAAGCAGATGCCTAAAGTAGGTCCTATGGAAAACATTTGAGAGATGCCTGTTCCTCTCTGCACCAGAGCCCCAGGTGAGAAGACCAGCTGCAGGTGTCTGTGTTGTATCTGGGTGGCAGCTGCCTAAAGCTGCGCCAGCTGACTCTGGCTCCAGAGGATGTCTGCTGGAACCAGGGCCACCAGTCTGATCTCCTCCTTCCTGTGTATCTGACTGCATTTTAAACCACAATCCAATGTAAAGCTTTTAGCAGAAATAAAATATGACACGTGGGACACTGCAGGGAGAAATAAGCATTGTGGTAAGCTGAAATTTCCACACACACTATTGCAAACTGTACCTTGGTCATAGACTATCAAATTTCCACTGGTTGTGGGTAAAAGCACCTCGTGCTGCAAGCTCCTGTTGCCTGAGAACAGCCCACTTTTTGTTCTGTGATAAGTGTTCTCCAGGATGTCCTTCAGCTGCAATTCATATAAGTAAAGCGAGTCTTGAAGCTGTTTTAATCTTTGCCTTAATTTATTGTTGTCTAGGAGGCAGATATCTTTTTCCTGTGGAGAAAACAAAGCAAAAAACCCCATGCTTCAGTCGGTGGTAGAAGCAGAGGCAGAAAGAGAAGGAGTATCTGTCTCCTCTTGACCCCAACACGTCAATCTGCCTCTGTGGATCAAGATGATCTAATGACGGTCTCTTCCTAAAGTACATAAATCTTGCACAGCATGGGCTGTTGAGTTGAACCCAGAGGAAAAGGGTTTTCTACAATGACCTCGCCACTGCTCAGAGCATCCCAGATTATGATCAGATACACAGAAAATTACTCTGGACAAAACCCACTCACCTCGACTCCCATTTAATGAACTCAGAGGGAGTGTTTGCAGACTATCAAACTGCTCAGGGTAATAAGAAGGGAAAAACTTAGCCCTTGCACTGTGGCCAGGCCAAAGTAATGAGGTTTCAGGAACATCTTCCTGTAAAACTGGAAGATAAAAGAGCTGATACTTGGTAAAAAACAGCTGAAAGCAGTGAGCCTACAGCAGTATAACTTCAGAGCTGCACTACTGAAACCAAGACCAGAATCTGACCCACACTGGCTGGGATAAATATTGTCATCAACAGTCTAGTCTATGCCTGGTGTTACTCCATTAAAAACATAACAAAACAGAGCAAAATCTCTTCCCAGATGACAAGGCAAACCCACGCAGTAAGAATCATTGGCTATTTTCACTCTGAGCAAGCTGGCTTGAGTGATAACAGGTCAGGACCAGTTCTAGGCAAAAGCAAAAGAAGCAGTTGCCCATGACAGCAGGCTGCTGGGCGTACTAGATGTGGCCTCACAGCTGCTTCTTCTTTATCCTAGGCCTGCTGGTTTTCCTCCATGGAGGAGGATTTCCAGGCTGGAGGCACACAGGGACTTGCTGGGAGACAGCTTCAAGCTCACCAACCTCTCCTTGCTGAGCTCTGTACCTCGTTGGGATTGCCCAAGAGAAATTTCCTCATCAGAAGAGTACAGACTATGCCAGAAGAGTACAGCCTCACACTATGCCTTCCTCTTCCCGCTTTTTAAATCACAACGAATAAATGCAGTTTTCCCTGGCCATAATATTATTTTTTTTTTAAAAAAGGCTTTATTGTTGTTGTTATTGTTTTTAATTCTTAGGGATGTCAGTCCAGCCACCCAGAGAGCTGCACAGCCCCATCTGCTGTGAAAACCCTGTGTGATCAGGACAGGAGTGACCTTCCTTTAGCTGCAGGTGGGTGCCTTTTTGCTCTGCTCTTGCAGGTCTCCATCCTTTTGTTGGGGAGCGCCTATCTCCATGTGACTGAGAATGATAAACCATTAAGAGGCTGTACAGATGCTAGCTAGAAGATACGCACCGAAAACCTGGGTGCAGGCGAACCGAAGCTGACCAGGAGAAGGAGCAGCACCAACCAGGGCATCATCCCACTCATTTCTTATCACCTGAAAAGAAGCATTGATAGGCTGCACTGGAGGTTTCTTTAGGTCCTCTGTAGTGGTTTGACCCTGGCTGGAGGCTGGGTGCCCACCACAGCTACTCTATCATTCCCCCTTGTCAGGTAGACCAGGGCAGAAAATATAATAAAGGGCTCCTGGGTTGAGATAAGGACAGGGAGATCACTCGAAATTACTGTCCCTGGCAGAACAGGCCTGATTTGGGGAAATTAACTGATTAAATTAATTAGCAATCAAATTAGAGAAAAGTAATGAGAAATAAAACCAGATCTTAAAAATAAGATCTTCCCCCCATCCGTCCCTTCTTCCCAGGCTTAACTTTACTCTTGATTTATTCATCACCTTTCCCTGAGTGGTGCAGCAGGACGGGGAATGGGGGTTGAGTTCAGTTCATCAGATGTTGTCTCTACGGCTCCTTCTTCCTCAGGGAAGGAGGAAGTTAAGTTTTAGTCAGGCCTAAAGTTAGGCAAAACCTAAAGTTAAGCCGGGCCTAAATTTAAGCCAGGCATAACGTTAAGACAGGCCTAACTTTATGTTTGGCTTAACTTCCAGGCCAGCCTAATTTTATGCCTTTCCTCCTTCCCTGTGGAATGACTCCTCACACTTCCCCTGCTCTAGTGTGGGCTCCCTCTCACAGGAGACTGTTCTTCACAAACTTTCTCCAATGTGAGTCCTCTCATGAGAGACAGTTCTTTGCAAACTGCCCCAATGTGAGTCCTTTCCACGGGGTGCAGCCCTTCAGGAGGAAACTGCTCCAGCATGGGTCTCCCACAGGGTGACAAGTCCTGCCAGGAGCCTGCTCCAGCGTGGATTTCCCATGGGGTCACAGTCTCCTTCAGTTATCCACCTGCTCTGGCCTTGGATCCTCCGTGGGCCACAGGTGAACATCTACACCCCTGTCACCTCCATGGACAGCAGGGGGACAGCCTGCCTCACCACAGTCTTCACCACAATTTGGGAATGTTTGCTCTGGCACCTGGAGAACATCCTCCCCCACGCTGCTTCTTCACTGACCTTAGTGTCTTCACACATTCTCACTCCTCTCTCTCTCTCTGAGTTGTTGTGGTGCAGTTCTTTCTCCCCTCACTTCTTAAATATGTTTTCACAGAGGTGTTCCTGCCCTGACCGATAGCCTTGGCCTTGGCCAGCAGTGGGTCTGTCTTTGGAGCCAGCTGGCATTGGCTCTATCAGACCTATGGGAAGCTTCTAGCAGCTTCTCAGTCACCCCTACAGCCCTCCCCCGCCACTGAAACATGGCCACGCAAACCCAGTACATCCTCTCACAAATTAATATCCCCTCATTATCCAGAAAATGCTGTAGGATTGTTAAGGAGGTTGCTTGAAACTACAAGGGCAAAATTGGGGAAAATATGCATGTTAGGCAGAAGCTGAAACACCAGTGTAGTTTGCCGACTGGAGGGAGAGAGGCTTAACTCCAAGCTCCTGCTTCTCTGGAGAAATAAATACTGAGTGCAGCTTCCCAGCAGCCTCTGCCCCTTCTCCTGAGTGCCCACATAAACGGGAATTTGCTCAGCAATAACGCCTCCTTGGAGCGTTCCTTGTCAAACTGGTTGGCCAAAATCACACAGTCCTTATTCAGTCCAAACTCCCCAAAGTTGAGAGGAATTTTGTCTCCTGACTGAGTGAGCATAGGCATTGCTCCTCCTTGGCTCACGGAGTGGTCTCTTGGGACAAGATTACCTTGGAGGTTGAGGGCAGAAGTCACATGTGGGACAGGATGGGCATGGGATAGTTTTGTGAAATAGATCTCTGCTGCCTCTCAGCTAGAAAAAAAGCTAAGCAATTGGCAGCAGGAACATGCAGCTGAATGCAAGTGAACAGTACAAATTGTTCACAGTGTGCTTGCATGGTGCTTTAAAGAAAAAGCTAACGAGAAAGAATTAAAAAAATGTGACAAATAGGCTAAAACCAACTCCCCCGCTTCACATCTGGAAGTGCTGCAGAAACCTGGCTGTGGAGCTCTGTGCTCTGAGCAACGTGCTTTGTTTCAGCTATGGCTCTATCAGCATCCCCTCAGCAGCTGATGTGAGAGCTGCTTCCAGAGCCGGCAAAATTGCTGCGACAGTGGAGCCATCTGCCAAGCCAGGCAGGCAGGATCCAAAGCAAGCCGAGAGACGAAGTGCCCCATAGAAGTCACCCGTAAAAGATGTCACACAGGTGGGTGCTCCAGCCCACAGCATTTTCTCAGCTCATGGAGAGAAGAGCTCAGCATTACCCTCCCCCTTGCAGCCCGTGACCATCGGTGCTTTTCGTTCACGTTGGTGGCTGCAGGATTGGCACTGAGGCCAGAATCAGACCCGGTGCATGTGGGTGGAGGCAAAAAGCTAACAGGAAGGATGAATTTGAGTGATGGCTCCTGAAAACCAGACAGTGCAGTCTGGAGGGAAAGCAAGAAATTTCATCCACGCCTTTATCAACACATATGAAATGCACGTACCTGTAATTTGCCTTTCCTTCAGACCTCCTCCTGATATGATTATCTCCCTTAAAAGTCAACTGCAAAAGAAAGTGATCATAAACGTGGCTGTGTTTCTAGAGGTTGATGAGATTTTCCTTTCCAGATGGGCCACATCAAGTGCACAGGCAAAGAACGTTTCACAGCACTAGGCAGTTCCACAGAAAAGACAATTGCAGTTCCTTGTGTGAAAGTTACGCAAACCCTGGGTTATCTCTTGTTACCCAATACTGATCCTGCTTCTTCCTAGTGAGGCTAAAAGGAAATTAGTTTTCTATCACTGCTGCTCTCCAAAGGAGAAGAGCTCTGCCAGTTGCGTACCATTACCCACCTCATTTGACTAGTAAGCTCAACCAAGTTTGACTTCTTTAAGTGTTTATATGAATCACTCAGATTAATGATCCCTGTGGAGTTTTGTCTCATATTTAATACAGCCAGGCTCATTTCAAGTAAGTCCTGTAAGGTGGCAATAACATAGCTTTTCTGCTCAGCATTCCTTTTGCTGTTTAATCTGGTTTATATGTAAAAGCACAGCACAGCTGTAACGCCAAAGCAGCTGCAAATCTGAAGCAAGAAGCGAACATGGGGCTATTAAGCAAGAGTTGCTATTTGACTGAAATCTCAGGAGATTTGCAGTTGTGTAACTCTCCTCTGAGCTGGATGATTAGATTCATTAGTTAACACAAACAAGGACATTTGTGGAAAAGAGGAAAAAAAAACCCAAACAAACAGCCTCCTTTTGCTTTATGGCCAAGGAATTACAGTTTATTTTAAAGAAAGGAGCAGGGATGTTCTGTTTAACAGAGCTGTATTCAGAGGAGAGACTGTGGAGCCAAAAGACAAGGCATATAAACCCACCATAAACTTCCATGTTGCTCTCCAGGAAAGCAGGACTGTCCAGCTATTACCAAGTATGACGATGCTGTTTATTTCTTAAAAACTGCATTCCTCTTCTCCCGCAAGAACTGCTGACCCATTTCACTGCCAAAGGATTATGCAAACAGCGCTTTTCTTCTCACTTGCTCTCTACCCCCAGTTTTAGGTTGTTTTTGGAAGCTGTGAAACTGAGTGAAATGTCTTGTCTCCTCCTTAGTGGTTACTCGGCCCTTTCTTCTGCCCCTTTGGTCAGCAGCTGCAGCCAACAGCAGAGTACTTGGGTACCACGCTCTCAAGCACAGAGGGGCCACATGCCAGCCCCCAGAGCTGTCATCTGCAGCGGCAACTCTTTCTCAGCTGGAGCCAGCCAGATACTGTATGAGACACTGCGCACTGATTTTTGCTCCTGCCTAAATGGCCAACATCCTCCTTTTAGGAGCAGGCGGTGGAGCCGCAGTCCTGGTGGGGCTAATGTATGTATGTTATACAACTGCAGCTTTGCAGGGTCAGGACTCCATCAGGGACCCCTAAAGCACCTCTCAGAGCCAAGTCACCTGGAGCACTCTCCTGCTTTCTTGAGGGCTTCACTAGTGTTAGCCTCACCAATGTCTGCTTGTGAAAAGGCAGTCAGTCAGCTGGAACGTGTTTCTTGCATACTGGCTTCATGATTTTCCCAGGTCAGATGAAGCTTTAGGAATATCTAAAGCAGAAGAGAGGGGTTGCCATGAATTTGAGTTCATCTCATGTGAGGTGGGTGTAGCAGGAGGGTGTGTTCATGTACTGCTCCACTGGCCCAGAGCTAAAATAATCAAGACATCATAAAGAACGTGGATACTGTGTGATCACTGATGTTGTTTCCTCACAGATGTTGAAGTCCCTAGGCAATGGGACTGTAAATGCTCTCTTTTGTCTGTCCTGGAATACACATGCTGCACACATATTCTGCAGTGCAAATTCCTGTTTAGTTACTTGGAAGGAGATCAAATTCCCTCTTCTGAAGATACTCGGTGATCTTGTCAGCAAATAATAAGTTTCATTAACTAAAAACCTCTCCACCCTGCTCTCCTCCACCCTTCTTCCAGCAAAAGTACGTAGGTGCCGAGTAACAGTCATAAAAAATGATTATTCACACACTAAATGCATAGCCAGCACAGTGAGAATGCAAACTGGTAAATAAAAATGAATGAAGAGAGTGGCTCTGTGGCAGCTCTTGATACTGTTGCAGGAACGGGGTGCTGGGCTCCCCCAGAAAGAATGGCTTGGGATGAAGACATGAAGATGACACCTGATGGACATTCACCCTCTCAGAGCCCAACGGAACATCACTGCAGCTGGAAGACAGTGGTGGCATCTCAAAACTCTCCCAAGACAAGTTTGTCATTATTTGTTTTTAAAGGAGGAAGGAAAGAAATGAGGCTGATTGCTTTAGGCTCTGAAGGAGGTACGGAGACCTGAGGTTTTCACAGCAGGAGTCTGCTGCCTACCCGTGCTCTAGGAAAATTCAGAGCAGTCTCAAGCCAGCTCCAAGCAAAACAGCTCAATTGCAGTGATTCCAGGTGCTTTGGCATTTGCCATTATTTTTATACTTCTTATCACATCTCACCTTCCATGAATGTCCCACTCGCTGGGAAAGACCGTGGACCAGTCTCCTTTGCAGGCGCTGCAGGTGTGGAGGTACCAGGGGCCTGCAGGCTCACTATGTGTGAGCTATTACACATCTTTTGTAGGAATCCGGGCTCTCAGATTTTAAAAATAAAGTTAATGTATGAGATCTGAAACAAATATTTATTTACTTTAAACCTAGCGCTAAAGGGTTCCATGAAAAGAATGAGAAATTTAAAAGATCAGGATGACATCAGCCACCACAGTTTCAATCTATGAAATAGCCGAAACCAGCATATGCACATTAAAATCTGTGGTTTGTAAGCAAGGAGTAACCACAGAAATCTGTGTACAAAGAAGGAGTAATGGTAGCAGGTCGTGAAACACGCTAGATCTGAATATTTTGATAACGTTCAAAGAGCAAAGACATAATTCAGTCTAACTAATGAGTCTGCATGCAAGCCTATGAGTATCTAATGGGTTGACACAACACACATAATTAGTTTAGGAGTTCCTGAGGGCAAGCACAGGTCCAAGTGATCTCACATCAGGAATAGCTGTACCAAAGGGAATTAGTCACAAGGCAAGAGGGAGTATGTGGATTATCTGCATGATCTTCTGCCTACCTGAGGTCAGAGAACTCCCCTGACCTAATTCATTCCCATTTGAACTAGAACATCTCTTTGAGAAAAAGGCATTTTGGTGTAAAATACTCAGGGCTGAAGAATGAGCCACAGAACTTAGCATACTCTTCCACTGTCTTTAATTACCCACATTGTTAATTATTATTGGGTTTTGCCCTGAGCCTGAATCTGCCAAGTTTCATCCTCCAGATTTTTAATCTCACAAATGCGTTACAAAGGGGAAGAGCCCTCTGCTGCCAAATCTCTTTTTCCCTGCTTAAGGCTGGGTCCAGGTACACGCAAGCTGTGTGCCTGCCCCGGGCTGGGAACCCAAACTCCGGTTACCTACTCCAGCTGCGGGCGTACACACTGGGGGAAAGCCAGGAGGGTCATAGAGCAAGGGGTTGCACGAAGCTTGTCCTGGGCAAGGCTGGGCACCATGGCACAAGCCCATCCCGAGGGAAGACCACTGGTGGGTAGGACACTTGGCTGGCACGGGGAAGGAGGAAGAGCACGAACAAGTTCTGCTTCTGAGGTGATTTTCCTCAGGGTTGTTCAATGCAGAACATGTACATAGAGGTGAGGAGAGCTGTGGGTGATG
The DNA here is from genome assembly GCF_000703405.1 of Apaloderma vittatum. Lineage (NCBI taxonomy): Eukaryota > Metazoa > Chordata > Aves > Trogoniformes > Trogonidae > Apaloderma > Apaloderma vittatum. Next base: position 46,697 of record NW_009719812.1, read on the forward strand.
TGTGGCAGTGTGTGGTGGAGGTGGTCTCACTGAGCTTGCTGAGAGGCCTCCAGGGACTGCAGTACTCCTCTGCCTGGATTCAGGATCCTCATCCACCCTAGGCAGGGACAAGCAGCAGGCATAGCTGGCCAGGACAGTCCAGGGCATGGACAGGAGCAGAATTGCAGGTTCTGAGAGGATCTCTGCAGCCCAACAGAGAGGTGGCCCATCAATTCAATTGCCTCTAGGGTTAAGCAGCTGCTGATAAAGTATATTTCTAGGACTATATTTTGAAGTCTACACCTCTTTTTGGACATCTAGAACTTTTTCCAGATCCAGCCCTGACTGACGATGGTTAAGTCATTCCATATCTTTTCTTTCAGAAGATGGACAGCTTTGAGCTCTTCAACCCAGGTGTGATGAGTTGCATTTCACAGCCTTTTACTCACATCACGTATCTTCCCTCTTTCTTCTGGAGTGGTGGTTACCAGGACTGGAGACCTGAGAGCACACAGGAACCAAGACCTCAAGCAATATTCCAACCTAACATCTTTCCTGATGTGTGTGGATCCAAGGATCCTGTTATTCCTTTTGCCACAGAGCCATATGCTGTAGTCACCTGTGGCTCGCTACTCCCTACTGCTGCCTCAGGACATTTCAGAGTTACCTGTTTTCAAATACAGTCACCGATGCTCCAAGCCTGACCTGCCAAGGTGTTACTCCCTGCAGCCAGGATGGCCAGGATTTGCAACATGGGAACTTCCTTACAAAATGTTTGCCAGCTTTTTTGACATGTACATGCATACGCCGTGTAGGCAGCAAGTGCCTCTTGGTGAGAGTCAGTAGGACTGTAAGTAGACCAAGGTTTTCTTTTAAAGATGGTCCTTCAGGTGTCGAAGGCTAAAAAGCAGCATCCTGAGGTCCTTGGTTCTGAGACTGACAGTGGATACCAGATGTTACAATTTACTCAGTGCCAGGCAGATGTTCTTCTTCTGTCTGACCACTTTTCCATCCTGTGCAGCAGCTACAAATGTGATCACCTGGGATTTTATCTGGAGTGATGAGAAAACAATATAACATTAAGCAGCATAAGGTAACACCTAATCCCTGCAGAACCTCTTTGGAAAGGAATTGTTTAAGGGTAGTTATCTTAAGGCTAGTGTGCTGGGTTTTCACCAGCATGAACCAAATTGAGTTTATATTCTTCTGCCTTTTTATAATCAGTTGTGTTTTTCTAGCCAGACAGTTGCTTATAGAAGCAATAACATATTTTTATCAGTAAAACTTGTAATCTTGTCTTAGAAACATAAATTAGTTTGACAGGAATAATTTTCCCTAATCCTATGTTGATTGGAATTTTCATTTTAATTTTTATATTAATATTACTATTGTTACTATTGTTATATTAC